>NC_030433.2:11156398-11181398 GCF_001660625.3 Ictalurus punctatus | reverse complement strand
AATCAGTGATAGTTGTGCAAGATTTTTTTTAACTCTCCTGGAAGCCCTGCCCATCCCACATGCTCTTGATATAACAAACGTTAAGTATATTTATTAGGGATAAGTATATTTATATTGGGCAAAATGATATTCTCTATCCATGTTGGCTCAAAGGGTTACTGCTCAGAAGGTTGAAGGTTCAAGCTCCAGCACCACCAAGCTGCCTTCAACCCTTCAGCCCTCTCTGTTCCAGGGGGTGCCGTGTCATGGCTGACCCTGTGCTCTGACCCCAGCTTTCCAACATGCTGGGATATGTGAAGAAAAGAATTTGATTCTGCTGTAATGTATATGTGACAAATAAAGGCCTCGTCGTCATTTTATTGTCCTCACAGGGCTGCTATAAACTCATTCTTTGACTGTTAATATCAGGTAGGTTGAGTACCTGACATGACATACCGAAATGCAAGTCTATAATGTTAGAATTCTACAGCAAATGATCAATAAAATGGAACAAATCGGTTCGGACTTTTTAAACGTAGATCGACAATTATCATAACCTCTTATGTCACAGTGACTAATCCTGATTCATTGTAGCACAACTGCTGGACTTGTATAAACTAATCACAGTTTTGTGTTTTGTCATTGTGCTGTAATTAATCAGTCGACAAGCTCGTCAGCCGAGTATCTTAATCACACAGCTGAAGAAGTCCTGTTAGTAGTCGGTGTGTTACATGAATGAAGAGAGAGAGAGGAAATGAAGATTCCGCTCATCTGAGCCAGCTACTGGAGCTGCTCTGTATATAAATCATAGCACATACTGTACAACAGACAATTATTTAAGTGGAATTTAATAGACTTTTCCGCACCACATTAGTCCCTCTGACGTTTATTTAAAACAGTAGGATGACTGATGGGATGGATCCCAGAGCTTACTTTGGGCAGCAGTGTTCTAGATACCCTGGCCAGCTTACTTCAGTCTGCCAGATGGTGTGTATCCATGTGGAGCATGGTTGTGACAGGAGGAATGCCAGCCTGTGCCTGCTGCTGGCGTCTGCCCGCTCCGCTGGCCTTTGGCTCCTCTGGTGCTCACATAATTGATCGGCTCCGTCTCTATTGGATCAGGCTCCTTGTTATGAGCAATACCTAGGGGATCAGGGCAAGTCATCTGCCAGAACCATGTACCCTTTTTTCTCCCCACCCCAACTGGCCAGGTGCTGAAGATCAATGGGACTCTGACCCACTTTCGAAAGTGCTTTAACTTGTTTTATGTCCATTTTTGGATCTGGAAATGGAGCAAGCACCTGGTATTGATCAGCACTCCTATTAAAATTTGTAGACCTGCCTGGTTTCTCAGTGCAACCAGTTTGTTACTGGCCAGTATTGCATGAATACAGAAATATTCAGTCCAGACTCATTGAACCACAATTATGGTGGGTCAAAATTATTTAATTTGGCTGATCATGGATGAGAAATGGTTGTTTTCTGCTTGCATCTTCGTCTTATTCATCCGTTCTGTAATAATAATCATTTGTTGCGCAAACCTGAACGGGAGCTAAAACGTTTGCTCTTTCAGCGATACATCAAAGTCAGGCTCTCGGGTACTTTCCTGTCTGAAGCGTTCTTATATGCTCTGTCAAACTAACAAGGACAACTCCACCACAGACCGTGCATGGAATAAGTGAAGCTAAAATAGAAATGAAATGCAGTTGCCTGACTCAGTTAGGGAAGACTGGTGGCATCTGATTAATTCAGATTTCATGAAGATCTGCTCAGATTAAACCCTGCGCCATAAGGGGCAGGCTTGTAAAACGTTGCTCTGATTGGAGGAAAGAAATATAAAGCCTTTGAGCGTGATGAACTGACCCTGTGGTGTTAAAACAGTTTTGAGCCAACGTGCAAGTGCTGGTGTAAAGATCTGCTCATTTACTCACACACAGTCATTCACACCTAAAAGTACCTGATGTCAAAGTTCGCGCTCTGGAACAAGAATCTTCCAAGAATCTCACTAGGGGCTTAAAATTTATACTCTAGATCATTTTGTACATGTCTCTTGGTATTATGGACAACAATGTGATGAACCTTTCTCTCATCAGTGCTTTGATAACTCAACTGTTCACTCACTGTAATGAGTAACTAATGGAACAGGTCTTGTACCATTTCATTTATTTCTCATTAAGTGCTTATACTTAGAATAAAACTGAATAAAAAGCAGGAAAGGAAAGAAAGAAAGAAAGAAACAAAGAAAGAAGGACAGAAACAAAGAATGAAAGAAGGAAGGAAACATGGAAAAATAGGAAAAGGAAGGAAAGAAATGAGGAATATAATGGGGAAGGAATGAAAGAAGGAAGGAAAGAAACCATGAATGAAATGGGGAAAGAAGGAAAGGAAACAATGAAGGAAATAAACAAGGAACAAAAGAAGGCAAGAAAAATAATTAAATAGGGAAAGAAGGAAGGAACAAAACAATAATGAAGCAATTAATGAAACGGGGAAAGAAGGAAGGAAACAAGGAATGAAATGGGGAAAGAAGTGATGGAATATGGAAAGAAAGAAGCAACAAAAACAAGGAAAGAAGCAAGAAATTAAATGGGGAAAGGAAAAATGAGGAATGAAATGGGGAAAGATGGGAGAAAAAGGAAACAAGGAACGACAGAAGAAAAGGACAAGGATACGAGTAAGGAAACAAGGAAGGAAAGAGACTGAATGAAATGGTGGGGGGAAAAAAGTAAAGAAACTGGTGGAAATGAACAAAAGATGACAGGAAGGATGGAATAAAATGGGGGAAAGAAAGACAGTGAGGTGGGGAAAGGAGGAACAAACGAAATAAGGAAGGAAATAGGGACAGAAAGGAGGAAAGAGGAAAAGAAATAATGAAAGAACAAGGATACAAGTAAAGAAAGGAAGGAAGAAGGAAGGAAACGGCTGAATATTCAATCAAGGGAACAAGGGGGAAAAATGAAGGAAGGGGGAAAAGGGAAATTTTTTCATATCGCGCTCCCTCATAAAAATTTGATTGTTGTTGAACAACTTGAGGGTGTGGAACACTGTGATGGGAAAATTATTGGCACCTCTTGACACATCCTGCCCTAACACACTATTTCAAGAGTAAATACATCCACACAGAATTAAATTATGACCCTCAAGCTGTTTCATGAGCGCTTTAACAATTAATTCCACTCCCTTCATAAATCATTGTAGTGGCTAGCTGGCCAGAAGTATACTTTCAGTACAGCGACATTCTTCATGTAGGGAAGAAAAGAGGCCATGGCAGGTACAGAAAACGCACCCCCCACCCCCCCACCCCCCTTCCCCCACTCTTTTTCTTGCAAAGTTCAGTGGAAATTTTGCTGCTTTTTTTTGCTAACACTCTCTGGTCCCAACTCAATCATCTGATTCGCTGAGTAACCTCTTTTCCTCTCATAATGGAGTTGTGTATTAGGTATTCTTGGCATACTGCAGCAGAGCGAGGTCCGTAGGCCTGCTCACCGAGAGCCATCCTTCACCTGCGTTCACAAGAGGAACTATTAATTTAATTTCCTTCCACCGCTTTTGCTGCTTCATCCCCATGATATAGCCTGAATACCGGGCTAGACATCACAGTACTATCTGTGTTAGGACCACTTGGTCCTTGGATCACTTGGTTGTCACGCTTTTCTAAAATCGACTCCTAAGGAGTCATGGACCGACTGATGAGAAGCCGATCGTTACGTATGTGATGCTCCCAATAATCAAGGTCATGCAAATCTTCAAAGGGCATCCATCATTCTTGCTGCTAGGGATTAAAAACCTGAAGAGATGTCAAAAAAATATGTTTGAGGACACGTGCACTGACAAACCTCATTATACAAGTGGCTGGTTATGCAAGTGTGAGAACTCTCATGCATTTCTTGAATGGTGTTTCTCAGAAAAAGCTTAGTCAAACAGAAAATGATCATTTAAGTCTCTGCTGCATAAATGAAGTTGAGCTGCTAAACCCTTGATCAGAGTTATACAATCCGAACTGATGTTGAAAATGTGACTGATCCCAGATACACTGATAAATGGCCCAACGGATTGTGGAAGAACCACATGTGTGTGACATGTCAGGTGAGCACAAACCTTTTGCCATATTGTATAAAATTGGACAGAATTTACTCATTTTACATATATATATGTATGTGTGTGTGTGTGTGTGTGTATGTGTGTGTATATATATATATATATATATATATATATATATATATATATATATATATATATATAATATAATATAATATCTGTCACCCTTGGCCTCCCCCGCCTCACGTGTGCCTGGATAAAGGACTTTCTCACCAACCGGTTCCAGACAGTGAGACTCGGACCCCACCTCTCCTCCACTCGCACGTTGAGCACAGGTTCTCCACAGGGCTGTGTGTTGAGCCCCCTCCTGTACTGTCTCTACACATACGACTGTAGACCAGTCTACAACAATAATCTTATCATCAAGTTTGCTGACGACACCACAGTGGTCGGACTTATCTCAAAAGGAGAGGAGGCAGCCTACAGAGAGGAAGTCCTAAACTTGGCAGCCTGGTGTTCAAAGAACAACCTGACTCTAAACACCAAGAAAACCAAAGAACTTATTGTAGACTTCAGAAAACACAACACGGAGCTGGCCCCCCTCTTCATTAATGGTGAGTGTGTGGAGAAGGTCCACACCGTCCGGTTTCTTGGCATCCTTATCTCTGCAAACATCTCCTGGACGGACAACATCACAGCGGTTATCAAGAAGGCTCAAACGCGGCTACACTTCCTGAGGGTTCTCAGGAAGTACAATCTGGACTCCAATCTGCTGCTGATCTTCTACCGCTCGTCCATCGAGAGCCTGCTGACATACTGTATCACGGTGTGGTATGGTAGCTGCACCGTAGCAGACAGGGAGAGGCTTCAGAGGGTAGTAAGAGCAGCACAGAAGATCATTGGCTGCCCTCTCCCCTCCCTGATGGATATTTACACTTCCCGTTGCCTCAGCAGAGGAAAAACTATCATTAAGGACAGTTCTCACCCTGGCTTTGATCTGTTCAATCTGTTGCCCTCAGGGAGACGTTACAGGTGCATCAAAACAAGGACTAGTAGATTTAAGAATAGTTTCTTCCCGAAAGCTATTACCATGATAAACAAACACATGTACTGAGTCCACAGCATATGTATATATTGTCTCAAAACTGTGCATTTCATAGTACCTCCCCCATCCACCCTAATATCTATCTATCTTGCATATCTATCTTGCATATATTGTATATCTTGTTTGTTTATTTTGTTTATTTCTCTTGTTTATTTATCTGTGTATTATCTGTTTATTCTTCTTGTGTATTGAATGTATATGTTTGCACGGAACAAAAAGGAGTGGCTCTTAATTTCATTGTACATATGTATAGTGACAATAAAAGGCATTCATTCATTCATTCATTCATTCAATATAATATAAATATATAAATTGTATATTAGCCTCACACCTCCAGAGGTGGAGGTTTGATTCCCGCCTCCACCCTGTGTGCGTGGAGTTTGCACTTTCTCCCTGTGCTTCAGGGGTTTTCTCCGGGTACTCCGGTTTCCTCCCCTAGTCCAAAGTCATGCATTGTAAGCTGATTGGCGTTTTCCAAATTGTCTGTAGTTTGTGAGTGCGTGTGCGATTGTGCCCTGCAGTGGATTGCCACCCCTCCCAGGATGTCCCCTGCATCGTGACCTGAGTCCCCTGGGGAAGGCTCCAAGATCCCCACGACTCTGTGTAGGATAAGCAGTACAGAAGATGGATGGATGGATGGATGGATGTACTTACATGGAAACATTAAGATGACTATGCTTTTTGGCCATAGGGAAGATAATAAAATATGGCTGCCTTAAAACCAAACAATAAAACTATTGTCAAGCTGTGCAGCTCTTGGTAGATGGTGAGTATTTCTTTGCAGTAGTAAATGCACATGCAGAGCTTTCCTCATGGACAGGTTTATACCCCTGACTTTAACCATCTGGCATAGCTGGCAGGGCTTGGCATCATGGCACAAGACGTGTGCCAGTGTACCAGTGGAGTTAAGTGGGGTGGTGCTCTGGGACACAGGTGACGATCAAAAGGTGGAGTCTCACCCTGAACAAGTCCAAAAGTCATGAGCTCCGAGAGCATTTTGCTCTCCATTTACTTCTTATCTTCCTGTGTCAAAGCAGAGATGAAAGTGCAGTGCGTTCAGGCAAAAGGCAAAGCTAATCAAAAGGGTTTTTTTTTTTGGTACTTTGGCCTGCTTCAGGGCTGTGAGATGTACTGAATGTTTTGACTTGAAAACGGATTAGCAGGCAAGTTCAGGTAGACATGCTAACGTTTGCTCCATCTGCTTTAGTACTGATTATTTCACCCCCCCCCCCCCCCCCCCCCCCCCCAAAAAAAAAAAAAAGTGCTGAAAGCACCACATGTTGGCAAACACCACACCGTTCTGAGTGCATGGAAAAAGAGATTTCACATTCCTAGCATCAAAGCCAGACAGGAATAATTGCATCAGAGCTAAACGGGAGTAATTGTGCTTATTTGTACAGAGACATCTGTGCCTCCTGTCTCCTATAGCCTCAAGTTATATCTTTTAAGTTCTTAAGTTAGAAGCATCATATTCTGTTGTAGCCCAGACATGCAAAGAAAGTTGAAAAAATAAAATAAATTTAATGCAGTGAGAACACACACAAAATGGCCGATCCTCTTCAACTGTTAATCGAGTGACTAAGTAAAAAATACAAAAACATTTAAGCTTTAGGATGCTGTGATCCTTCATGGTGTACCATAAAGGCTGAGCCCATTAGAGCTCGAACTGTTGGACAACTCTCCCCATGTAAATGGTAGTAGATGTGATAAATCTCAGGGATGGTCAAATCTATTTGTTTCCACTGAAATCCAATAGAGTAAACGCACCGTCCTTCCCCACCCCGCTCATGTCAACATAACGCATTATGCATGGCTTTCCTTTTTGCATTGCTTTTGCTCCTCCCATCTTTCTCCTTCACCCCGTGTTTCTTTTTTCTCCCCCCTCCCCTTCTCATTTTCCAAGAGCCATGGGCCATATAGAATATGCCAAAAAGATTGACACTAGTTATTTTTGCCTGCTGCAAGGCTCCACAATGAGGAACTTGGCCACGTTTTCATCATCTTATTCCAGCCTGGTTACTTAGTCCAAGCCTCCAGTCATGTGCTCCGTACACTCAACATTCCTCTTTGAATCCATGTCATCTCTGTTCTCGTGTTACGTCAGAGAGCACTGGATTATTTTAACCCAAGCTAACGGCTCCTGCACTACTTCTGAAAACAGGGGAAGCTTGTAAGGAAACGGTAGTAAATCATAGTGTAAAAATAAGTTATATTTATATTGTGGGTCATGTTGTTGTTTTTGCTGTTACCAACAACTATTTGGGTATTACATGCCAAATAATTTTTTTATAGACGTATTATCATTGTGCTTGTGTTTTTTTGTTACAGTAATAAGTGGATAAACTGGATTCAGGGATCTTCTGCACGTGACAACAAATGGATTTGATTAAATCTCGGACTCTCTTGGCTGTTTCTAAGCTCTGTTGGTTCACCCTATGCAATTAATATCTTACAATGTAAGATATGTAAAGCATACTTGAAAATATTTGAGCCTCTGCAGTCATTAAAAGACAGAGAAAATCTCGTTGCTCAGCCATTCACACTACGCGAACACAGGGAAATTGTGGTTAAAATCGTGTAGTGTGCACTACGCTCAATTAAATAAAAATGTAACAACAAATATAACATGTTTTTAACCTGTGTTGTCATGATCATTTGACCATAAACAAGCACTGTTCCATTCCGTTCATTCCTTTCAGGATTTCGCGATTGCATAAATGAACACAAAATCAAGCAAAGAAACGAGGATTACCTCAAAAAAAATAAAAATTTCCTCAGATTTTCCACAGATTTGGGCCAAGACTCATCATGTGATGTCATCACAACACACATTCAGTCAAACCCCTCTTTGGTTCATGTGCGTCGAAATGAATACAGCTAAAAGGTCTCATTTACCCACAAACATCACTGTGAAAGATCGCCAATTCAAGTAGTTGTCCGCAAAAAAAAGCACACAAAACTCATCGTAAATTTTTTTTAAATCAAGCATTTTTGGTCGCAACAATCACAAAAAAACTCCTAAACTCTGAAATCCTATACGGACTGATTAGCAGCGTCTGCTTGATTTGGGAGCGGGAATTATTTATTTGTTACGGTTTGTGGTGGGAGGTTTTACTCATTAACAGTGAAATCCCGTTTCTAGTAACTAATCTTGTCTTAATACGTAACTTCATGCAAAACCGAATCATGAACTGTAGCTGCCAGCAGCACTCATGCAGCCCCAGACCATGACACTTCCACCACCATGCTTCACTGTAGGCAAGACACACTTACCTTTGTAATTTGGACATTTTCACTTAGGGGTGTACTCACTTTTGTTGCCAGCGGTTTAGATATTAATGTCTGTGTGTTGAGTTATTTTGAGAGGACAGCAAATTTACACTGTTACACAAGCCGTACACTCACTACTTTACATTGTAGCAAAGTGTCATTTCTTCAGTGTTGTCACATGAAAAGATATAATCAAATATTCACAAAAATGTGAGGGGTGTACTCCTGTGAGATACTGTACATGTGCAGTATTTCTCCTTTTTTGGTTATTTTATTTTATTGTTATTATTTATTTTCTTGCTTTTCTGGCTCCAGTGTCAGCTAGACAAAAGTGTTTGTCAGATAGACAAGTCTAATTGGCAAGCAAGAGCAAAACCACAGAAACAGGCGAGTCACTGTCTCTTAAGCAGAGCTTTTATGCAGCCGTCCTATTAGGCTCCAAACTCTAGACAGCAATTCAGATCTGTCATCCCTTCGCTCCATCACTGTGAGTGCAATCCAGTTAGCCTCAATCATATTACGTCTAATCTAATCACGGTTAATAAAAACCTGCACTTCACGACATTTAAACCGACGGTTGTGCGGCCGTCCCGGATCAATAGTGTACGGGGCTGAGCGGGAGATTACACAATCTGTTATATCCATCTTGATGGCACTGTAGCAGCGTGTTCGCAATGGCCTTGCGAGGAAGACGCTGGCACATGGAGCGGCGGTGTGGGCTATGTCTTTAAAGGATGAGCTGGTCTGGAGAAAGAGCCAAAAGAAGCTTAATCCTTCTAATAACCAGTGTATGTACGTTAAGTTCAATTCAATTTTATTTGTATAATGCTTTTTACAATGGACATTGTCTCAAAGCAGCTTTTCAGAAATATATAAATAGAGGATACAGATTTTAAGTGTGTGAATTTATCCCAATTGAGCAAGCTGGTGGTAAGGGAAAAACTCCCTAAGATGATATGAGGAATAAACCCTGAGAGGAACCAGACTCTGAAGGGAATCCATCCTCATCTGGGTAACAACGAATAGTGTGAAAGTAAAAGACAGTTCATTATGTTTTTTTATTAAGTCTTTGTTGAACTAAAGGACTGTTGTTCACCAAAGGAGACCTGAGTGCAAACCTGCATGTGGTAATTGCAGTCTCAAGGCCATAACAGCAACCGTAGTCCCAGCAACCACAGCGAGAATGTGAATGTGGAATTGAGGTCCAAAACTATATTTCATGGTACTTCAAGCGGTACCATCCTAAGTTAAGTAACCACTTTATCCTGGTCAGGGTTGTGGTAGATCCTGAGCCTATCCTAGGAATGTTGGGTGCAAGACAGGAGAATTTACATATTTATACATGCGTTTTGTACTTGAACCATTCTTCTTCGGGTTGTTTTTGGGAGGTCAGAGGAAACCTGAAGAACCTGTACAGAGACGGGGAGAACATGTGAATCTGTCACAGATAGTAACCCATTAGGTGACTAATACCTTAAATGTGTTAATAGAAATGAATATATTCCTTGCTCAATATTTGGGATTTCATTTGACTTTGAGATAGCATGCGAAGTAAATCGCAGAGAATCACAGAAATGATCACGATTCACCATTCTGTCAAGTATTCATGAGGAGAAATACAGATTTTATACTACAAATGTCAACATCTCATCAGCAGCCAGAACAGAAAGGCCAGGCTGGAATTTGTAAAGTTTTATCGACCAATGAGGTGGAAACTTTTAGCAGAGTGATCGCTGGGGGAAATGTTCTGGGAAATACGGACTGCAAATAATCCTTACTTGAGGATAGAGATAGCTGCCATTTTGTGCAACACCACACACTAGGCTTACGTCATGTCACACAGTATCGCTTGTGTAGTGTGCACAATTTCCTCAGCCTGCGAACAGTAGCAGAGGCTCTGATATTTTCAAGCATGTTTGATTTGCTTGGTGAATGCACGGTCACGCGCAGCAGATACCTGAATCCAGTTTATCGGCCGTGTGGGCGGGACAAAATGTAAGCACAATAATAATGCTTCCGTTTGAAATTGTTCAGTGTATTGTACCCAAATGGTTGTTAGGAACAGCGGAAATAAAAGCAAACATGACACGGTATAAAAATAGCTTCTTTCTTCTTTTTTTATATACCCTACCTTCAGTTCTCTTTTGCAAAACGATCATCATGCTTCCACCTCTCCAACTCAATCCTCTCTCAACATTTCTCTTTGTTTGTTTGTTTGTTTTTTGCTTCTGTGCAAAATAGTCACAAAACCGTATGATAGACATCTGTCACATAGTGTGTGATGGGGATGTCACGAGAACCGATACTTCGGTACCAAGTCAGTACCAGCATTCTTAAAGTGTGACACTACTGTTTTTCTGCGGTGGTGTAGGTACCATGGGTAATGATACCAAGGTTGTAATTCTTCCGGAGCTGATGGGGCAGCAAATACGCCCAAGTGTTTTAATCGGTCCACAAGTGGTGAAGAAGAAGAACTCCTACAAGCACACAGGAAAAACTACAGAAGACGGCGACAAGTTTGCTTGCCAATTAGACTCTCTCTCTCTTCCAGTATCAGCCAGAGGACGATGTCCTCCAGTACTTTTCAATTTTATTTTAAAAATTTTATCTTTATACCACACCGTGGTATTGACTTTGGTATTGAGTATCGTGTACTTTTGGTATCATGACATCCCTAGTGTGTGACCCTTGTCTGTGAGCACCTGTGTAGTGTGCATAACCCTCTGTCCAGCAAATAACTGACCGCGAGAGATTAGTCGTGTACTGGGAGCAGGTCGGCGATTCTGGAGATTTCGAAACCCATGTAGCGTGCACTCGGCGTTAATCAGGGTGGGGGGAAAAAAGTGGAAAATTTTCAAACCGGCCAAATCTTCTGATTTTAAATCCAGCTAGGCATGCATTTCATTTATTGAAGGCGAATCTGAAGTCAGCAAGCCTCAAACTGACAGCGGCTGCTGTCGAGGCTTGGCAGAGCGTTTTAGCTGGATATCAAAGATATCAGTGTCTTGTGATGTTGATGAGTCGCAGACTTGATACAGATACTTTAGGTATGGGTTGCGCAACCACATGAGCTTTACTTTTTTTTTTTTTTTTATACACTTTGCTGAAATGTTTTTCTCCTTATATGTAGCACAGCATACAACATGTGACATCTGAAAACGAAGTGTTAATATTTCATGAACAGTTATTTCTGCAACAGAAACTGCTGTATTTTCCACACGGTGTTGCGAATAGAGCAGTCGGCGGTGTCACTGTCCTCTAAAACAACGCCTCTGTTTCTCTCTTTCTCTTTCTTCCCCCACCCTTTTGAGCTCTTTCGTGTGCCTTCGGTAGCATAAGAGTCTAAAAATAGCCGCGGTGCTTGCCGTGTTGTGCAGCCTAATTAAGAGGAGTGGGACGAAGGTGCTCCCAAGCATCTGGGCCTAGCATGTAACGTAGCCCTTGTTTCCAATCACTAGCTGATGCACACCTCTGCCAATTATCCTCTGCTGCATGGCTGTTGAGGACACTCGTACAGGAGCTGACTGACTACAAATCAAAACTTTTTTTTTTTTTTTTTTTTTTTAAATAAAACTCCTGAAAATGCTTGTTGCGAGAAAGCAGACATTGCGTAAGCACTTTTGTGTTCCTCAGAATGCCACCATGAAAACACAGTTTTATTTTGGGAATTCGTGCTGCTGGGTTCGCACTAATGGAAGTAGGGAAAGGAAAAGGTGCACTTGTAGGAAGCAGGTGCAAACACGCCATGGGAATTCAGGATGAGGTAAGGGCAAGTTTACAGATCAACTCAGACCTGCGAGCCTACTTAAACCTTCCCTGCAGTCTAGACTCACGGTATAATGGCAAACAGTTTAAAGTTCATATCCCAACCACGGAAATCGAAGCCACTAAGCTACAAACCTAACGCGATTAGCATTTAATAATTTATGCTGCATTCCATTTGGCCAGTCAGTGTCCTTTGAAAGATAGGCTTTGATTACAAAGCAGATACCAGCAAAACAAAATGGTGGCTCGGTTATCACAGTGGAAAAAATAATTAATTTGTTCCAGTGTTTACATTTAAAGGGACTTGACTGTGCATGTATATATTTGTTTGGATTGGTTATTTTTATATATACATTTAATGTTGAATGGGAATGGATGTCAGCTCATACTCACTCAAGGAGCTCCTCTTGATATTGAAACCAAGTCGAATGAAGGGTTAAGTAAGGAATTATTGAATTCACGGGCCATGGAATCATTAGAAAGTAATGCACACCCGGAGGTGGTAATGCGGCCACAACGCCAAGAGGAGAATGCAAAGAATAAATAAATAAATTTTTTTGATTCTTGTTCTCACCGGCTTACCACACATGCGCTCTCTCTCTCTCTCTCTCTCTCTCTCTCTCTCTCTCTCTCTCTCTATATATATATATATATATATATATATATATATATATATATATATATATATATATATATATATATATATATATATATATATGTATATGTGTGTATGTATATGTATATATATATATATATATATATATATATATATATATATATATATATATATATATATATATATATATATATACATATATAAACTGCATATCAGTGGCTCAATTATTTTCTAATAATTCCACAGCCTGTCATCAATTATTCCTTAAATGTTACTGTAAACTCGTCGTTTTCTGTCATTGTGTTTGTTGTTATATCTGTGTGCTGTGGTGGACAGTAGGCAAACTTTTCTGTTATTTAAAGTTAACTTGGCGAAGTCATTTGGAGCTGTAATGTGGTCAAGACCTGACTGGAACTACTTTTGCTGTGCGTTTACTGAAAAATAATTGCACACCTCAGCCAATCAGAATCGAGAATTCAACAGCGCTGTAGTATAAGGAAATTTAATAAACTGACATTTTTTAAATCTTCCATAAATCAAGTTGAACTACATTTTATAAATGACGGTTGTGACCTCGTCTGCATCTCAAGTGACCCCCCCCAAGTGGAGTCACGACCCCTAGGTTGAGGAGGACACTACTTACTGTTCGGTTAAATATCAGCATTGATCATTGTTTTAGATTGTCAGAGGAAAGGATGGCTTTATAAGCATCTGAGTCAAAGAAGTGCTCATCTCTGCACCAAAACAGAGACAAGAGCTGCTTCAGGTTGACAGCTCATTGATTTTGTTTTTATTTCTCTGTCAAACACGTACAACAGCTCCTTCAGACTGACATCTAAAAGGTATTTTTTGCATCAAACGTGTATCTCGGGGCTGACTAAAGCTCTGCTCGGCTGTTCGCTTTAATCCAGCCCGGCTCTCGATGACGCTTGAGTAACTCGGAGTAGAAGGTGTGGCTTTATCTATTATGAAAACAATATGAATAATGATTTGCTAGAATCTGAGCTGCATATCTAACATGCACAGTTTTAGATTCTCCTCCCATCAGTTTATTGTTTGGACTGCCAGGAGTCTCAGTGATTGGTTAATTTTGGATGATTACAGATGCCTTTGGGCAGCACCTGTTAAATTTGGGTTTAGCTTCTTGGAGGTGGATATTGGTTTCGGGAACACTTTTCTGAGGGAATAAACACCTACAGTGGGGTCCACGTTGAAAATCTGACTTTTATTTTATTTCATTTAAAACTGGAAAGTTTAGAATTTTTTTTTTTTTCATTTTCAGGACCTTGTGTATTTACATATATCTTATATATGTATTCTGCAATATTGTGATATTGACTCTTTGACTACAAAAGGCCAGATTTTCCTCCCATTGAAGCACATGTTCAGGCGACGCTCTGAAGAATTCGATCTAACAGTCTAACGTGGATCGTCAGGTTTTACACAGATGTGTGGAGTCCATGCTAACTCGAGTTCATGCTATCGTTAAAGCAAATGGGGGATGTACCAAATACTACCAAAGTATACCAAACTACTGTTCATTCAGGTTATTGCTGATGATGTAATTTGTAGTGTAATTTTTTTTTTAAACTTTTACTGCATGGTATTAAAAATACCATATGGCAACAATTAATTTATCTCCCAATTTTTTGATAGGCGATAATACAAAACTATTTACCTATGGTAAATAACTGGGGGAAAAAGGGGGCTTTAACTTAGACATAACACAAAAATGTCATGTCACATGATACAGTGCAGGTCATTGGAGGACTCTTAATATTTGGTTAATATTTCAATATTTCAGCCAAACTATTTAAAGGAAAAAGTTGCAACACTAAGATAATATAACGTTTATTTAATTTATTTTTAAACAAGTTTATATATTTTGAATATTCTGTTAGTAAAAAGTCATTGTTGCCATATAGCAACAACATGCGATAATGGAACTGTGGTATGTGCGTTCATGAATTAAAACATGCCTACATAGCAAACAGACACTGTACACTTCTCTAATCACATATTTACATTTTTTCCCATTCAGCGTAATGGGACATTTTGCAATTGCACCTTTTATTTTCTAAATTTTATGTTTCAAGAGAGAGAATTTAAAAGAAACTTCACCCAAAACATGTTTGGATCAAATTTTGTATGTATTTTAACATTTATACATTACATTTTGAGTAAATCCATCCACATTTACAACTCCTTTGTCGAAGATTTTACATGCTTACTAGGTGCCAAAAAACCCTCTGCAACCTATAGTCTGGAAAATGCAGTAATTGGAATTGTAATCTCATACATTGTGTTATTTTTGACTATATGATACTTTTCACCATTGCATATTGTCTTATGGCAACAATTCACCAACTAACCCCCCCCCCCACAATTAAAAAATATATATTTTTTTATTACGTGAATATAATGTAATGTAATAATTAATGCAGTAGAGGGTTAATAAATTAAGAATAGAATGCAAAATAAAGGCATTTCTAATAGTGCTCTCAGATTTTCCCCCTCTTGTACCGTTTTTCTCTCCACTACCTAGTTTCCCACCCTAATTTTCCAAAGTCAAGTAGGACACCTCCTGTTTTTTTTCTATAATCCACCATCCCCAGGGTCAGGTGATTGGGGATTTTGTGGCCTGCTGGTACCAGCACAACACGAGATTGAGCCCGCTGATGAGAGTGGACATTAGATAAGCAGTGTACCGTGTACATGGCTCAGGCTGAATGCTGTCCATGTTGTGCGTGGGGTGTTTGTGTAAGCTCCGTGCCAAGTCCGCTTGTCCCTGAGTTAGCCACAGATGGAAGAGCGATAGAACGGTGGCGGCACACTGCGTGCAGGCCGGCGAGACTGTTTACCAGCACACTGGACCAAGTGCCATGTGTGTGGAAGGCAGGGTGTGAGAGCACACAGACGCGCTCAGGATAAAGTCCAACACACACTGACTAGCCTGCCAGAGTGAATATAGCCTGAGGCTGGAGAGATGTTAAGAGCTTACAAAGGAGATTGATGTCCTCTGGCTCCTGCACTTCTTAACACCGTGACATGACACAGCACCAAGTGCAGATCTCCCTGATTTTTTTTTATTTATTTTTTTATGTAAGCTGCCATGCCTCAACAGGTCACTGATATGAGATTCTATGCATTTGTCAGTAATTAAAGACCTATGATTGCTTTAAACGGTAGCATTTACAGCTTCAACACCAAGTTTTCTCATTTGCTACAAAGTGCACTCGATATGCATCTATCTGCCATTTGTGTACACATTTGGTCCAGTCGAGATAAACAGGATTAGGGATTTAGGATTACACTCCCCTGACCTTGTCCAGATTGTCTAGTGTCTAAGCTGTTGAGCATCTAACGCTCAAACCTAGCAGGACATCATTGCAATTGAGCAAATGTAGAATGAAATCACCAATGCGATTATGAGCATGAGTGTCTGGCGGAGGAGAAGGCCAAAAACAACCCCAAATTAGCCTCATTTCAGCACTTAAAATGTAGCCATCTCAAACGCTTATAGATTTCCTTTCTACAGGTCACATTTCAAGTGTGTGGATACCCGTCTCTTAGTCTTATGGACTCTGATATGATGCTACAACTCAGAAAAATTACTATAACAAAATCGTTTCGGAGATATTCTCGTTTTAACGTTGTAGTTTGTCATTTCGGGGAAGACGATCACAATTGTTGGAATTTTTTTTTCAAATCTTCGTGATCGTCCATTTTAAATGCTTTTTAGAACATGTAAGTCCCAATCCCAGAGGCGGGTCTTGCTCTACAGTAGTAGCTCGTTAGCAGTAAAAATTGCTTCTTCTGTGTGTATTTGGCTGTGTCTTCCTGCAGATGATTCCCTTTTCCATCCATTCATTCCTTTGGTTGAGGAGGGGAAAAAAAGTTTATTTCTTTAGAAGAGGGTAGGATTTGTACGAGGTCATGGTTGAACCAAAAAAAACTGCAGAATAAAGCCATGTTTTGCTTGACTCTGCTAGTCAATTTATTTCTCCGCTTCTTTCTCACGGAATTAATGTCACATTTTACAGTCCTTATATCCTTGTTCTTTTGTTTCAGTGTCCTTTCCATGTCCTTTTCAAAATAAGATGTGACCATCTAAGGGCATTTCATTCATTTGCTCTTTTTACAGTTAACTACTTCAGGGTAACTGAGTAGCTGTATTTAAAGACATGTCGGTTTTAAATCAGAATAATTATTGATGAAAAGAAGGTCTCCTATTATTACCCATATCAACCCGTAAGCCATCTTTGATTCCTCGTGGATTGATTTTTGCTTGTGCTTAAACAGAGAAACATAACCTTGTATGTTGTAATTTCTCTATAAGAGGTATTGTGCTAATAGAGGACAACATAATATAACAAATAATGTGATCACAATTTGCCTGAAGTGCATGGATTATTATTTTTAAAATTTGACTAGTAGAAAAGCTTCAACGTGCTTGAATTATGGAAAGACTTTGAAATCGGTATTAAATGTATTAATCTGTAAATAAATTGTTGGGAAAGCACGTCAGTATTTGGTGTGAGGAGACCACAGTGTAGTCCTGCAGCAGTCCCAGCACTCACACCTAACGCTCACACCCGACACCAACTGCCCCAATTCTGTCAGCAACATCTCTCGTGTAGTCCATGGAAAAACAAAAACCATTAGTGCATGAAAAGACCTTAAACCCCATAAACAGGCAAATACTTGTAAATCATTCTAGCAGAGAATAATAGGTTCTCATGATATTGGCATCATCTTGTAGATGTCTGGATGGTTTGCTGTTTTGCTCTTGTGAATACAAGTCTTCTTTTATATAGTCTGTGCAGCATGAATGTACAGATGATTTAACAAGGGACATGTTTCTTGTTGTTTTCGCACTATAATATTCTTCTGTAGTGGTTGAAAAGATTACTCTATTTTGGGGAGGTTTCAGATTGGCAGACGCAACAGTCCGCTTGCATTCAGTCTAAAGAGACGAATGCAAAAAACTCTTCAATGAGCCTATTCTGTTTGTATTTTTTCGGTTTTTGGATTCATTTCTAGCTCAGAAGAATTTAATTTTCTTGAATTAAAGATCTTCAGAAGCACTTTTTCAGTCTGAGCGTAATGAGAATGTTTCCCAATTACTGCTGAGGCCAATAACGTAATCTCCAGATGGTGATTCGTAAGCTTTACAAAATTATAGTAGTTTTTTTTCTCTGGGTAATTTCCATTCAGACATAGTCATTGTGTTGCAGTACTCGGACTGTAGTCCAGACTGCTTTTCAAGTCCAAGAGAACGCAGAGCCCAGGACTAGCTAAGGCAGTGTCTTAAGGGGGTCGAGGCCAAGTCAAGATGGAGTCCAGATGATCGTGTCAAGCTCGAGACTGAAAACCATCAAATCCTTTTCGAGGCCAAGCCTTTACTTCAACTAATGATTAGTTTGTTTTCTAGAAGGAGTTACGTTCTGCACCTTTATTTATTTATTTATTTATTTATTTTTACAAACCTTTGGTTAAGACCAAGACCATTCTTAGCAAGACCAATGCCTAAGACCGAGATGAGTCCAAGTCTATACAGGAAACAGCTCTAGACCGGACTTGAGTCCTTCAGCCCTGTAATGTACTCTCCTCAACAGTTAAAACAAGACGTCACTAAATACCCGTATTAAAATTAAGAGCCTTTTGAAAACATTGATGCCACGATTTGTGGTTTAGCCTCATCATTTATGACTTTAAGCCCTTCTTTACAGTCTGAAAACTGGGGTTTCATCTGCACCAAAGCAGCAGACCAAACGTGAATACAATTCAACCAGAGGAAAAGCCATTTCACTGAAGGGAAGAGGATGCTTCTTGTAGCCTTTCACTTTGCACTGGTGACCTTTTGACCTGTGTGAATTCATGAGACAGTAGAAAGCTAGAAGATCGAACTGTGGTAGGTTTAGATAGGGTGGGGTGGGGGGGGTGAGCTGCTAATTAGCAGTAGTGATTTTATCAATTTTACCTTATTGTTAGTTTTCATACAGTTTTTTCGTGCATGTCTTGACATCTTTTCCAACATTGTTTTTTTTTTCCCTTTATGCTTGCTAGGATTTTCTAGGATGCTGGCAGCACTGTTAAAGATTCCACACCTTAGCATCTTAATGATAATCATGTCTCTTTTTATGACTATGATTATTAAGAGAAACTCCAACTTTATGATGATCCATCCATAAAGACGCATCATAAATGGAGAAATAGTGTATTGCCATGGTCAGGTTTTGGCGTGTCCTTGACGGTCGGTGGCCCTTGAATACTCCCAGCTGGTCCTGTATGCTGTTTTCCCATTACACCTGACCCAATTTATTGGCCAAGAAATGACTCGGTCATTATTATATGTGGGTGTGTAGGTGCAGTGTGCAGGGCAGCAGGTACAGGTATAACAGGACCTGGTTTACGAATAACCATAACTCTTTATGAAAGAGCAAAAGTGAAAGCACTGGTGCCAGTCCCACAGTTGCCGTTATCACAGCTCCAGGAAAAAAAATGTGTCCATTTGAGTTAGTAATTCTTTGGTTTGCCCATAGGCAAGGTTTGGGAGAAATCAGTATCAGTTTTGTGGTGAAGCGTCCAAGGTTAACTGCCAGCTGCTGTCACATTGGCACACACACACTTGGTCCAGAAACCCAGAAATCGTCCAGTGGCTTTGAACAGCAGTCAGTGCCGCACTGATATTCTGAGCCGCTCAAGCGTGTTCCCTTTTTCATTGAATCTTTATCCCGCCAGTCAGTCAGCACCATGTCTTCGCTTTGAAAAAAAAACAAGAAAGGAAAGGATTGAGGAGGCACAGGAAAGCCTTGACGACTCCGGATCTTTGTCTGCTTTCTTCTTCTCCACTTTAATTGCTAATGCAGTCATTCAAGTCGTCGCCAAAAAAAAAACATTCTTCCTTTTCTGCACTTTCTGGGAAATTCATTTTGTCGAATGTAAGGGTTCTTTATGTCCTGTCAAGTTTGGTTTGATGGTAGGCGACGCCGACTATATAGCCGCAGCCTGTTTTCTCCGTAACCTTTTAATTGGAGACCGGGTGCAAACCTGAACAGCTACGAAACAGATGCTCAGTTTCTACCGGAACTGATGAAGAGTACTAAAATAGACCGCAGGTTTTTCAAACCTCCCCCCCCCCCCCCCCCCCCTCCCCATTTCTGTTCATATCATACGTTTTTTACAATCTAAAAAGACGCAGAGATAATTAGATGTTTTTCACCATTTTCGCTACTCTGAGCCCGCTGTAGTGCTAAAAAGTAAGAAGGTAGACTGTCGTTCGCAGGTCTGCTTTAAATGCCCTTGTTCTTATTGTGCAGGTGCAAAGTAGATAAAGTAGATCATGTTTTCAAACTTGAGCTAACCCTCACGGTGTAGAATTAGCTGCACTAAATGAAGGTATGCTGCAGTGTGCTATGCCCTTGAGACATGCGTGTTAAAGCTATTCTGCCATCAGAAAATGGGTTTCATGTCACCTAGGTTTCTTTCAAAAGCGGTGTTGGACAAAAAAAAAAGAAAGAAAAGAAAAGATCTGGGACGAAAAGATCTGCTATGGAAGATGGGGGACGCTCCTGTAAATGTCAAGGTTTTCGTTTTTAAATGTCTCAACGCTTCAGCATATATTGGTTTTATTTATATTTCCACAGATCAGCATATAATATATATATATATATATATTTTTTTTAATATTCAACAATGCTGTGCTTTTATCTTTTACTGTTGCTGTTTTACCAATCATTTCTGTCTTTTGCAATATATCTCTGAGAAAAATAAAAATCTTTATGCATCCTGCTCATTTCTAGATCAAGTCTAGATCTCTCTTTAAGTGAAGCCGTTCGGTGTGTTTGTTATCCTCAGGGTTTTAATGTATGTATTTATTTATTTATTTATTTATTTATTTATTATAAATATGGTGTAGCTTGTCCTTTCTCTTGCTCATGGTTAGTGCCTTTGAATTCTTACTGTTAAGAGAATGGCGGGCACAAAAGGCCGGCTCCACCGTCTCAGCTTGAGGTGACTGATGCATATTAAAGACCTAGCCCGTGAATGAGGAAAGCTCTGGAGCTGTAATCTGACCTCTGACGACACTCAGACTGCTGGTCTTGTTCCTCTAGTCAACACAATAGAGCTCCAACGACAGGTACTGTGGTTTGAGATTAAGCCTTGGGTGGAAGAGGGAGGGAATACTGATGTCTGGGAATCGTGGGCATCATAGAGACTATCCCTTGTGGAATTTTGGCCCTGCTTCAGAAGTCCCACGCAATCCCTCCACGTTCACCTGATGGGGATATCTGATCACAGAAAATGACTCCGAACTCTCAAGCCTACGATTTCAGGTTGCGAATTTGAAGGGTTACAGGCTCGTACTTTCTTTTGAAGTGGAAAAAATAGCTTTTCTCATCCTCGTCATCTTTGTGCTCTTGCTCTTGCTTTGGTACTAATGGGGTTTTTTTCTTTCTTTTCTCTCCGTACATGAAAACGCTTTGATTCTTTGTTCCATAACCCACACATTACGTCGATAGCTGTGATGCCTTTGAAAGTGGACCTATATTTCACCTGAAAACAAGACATATCTTGTCGCTTTGCTTTAGTCTCTGCGCCATTGTTGACACCTCTCTGTAGTTAAACGACCTGCAGGCCTGTGCGACAGCCATGTGTGCATAAAGCTGTATGCCAAGTCAGACAAAAAAATAAAGACTGCAGACATCACAGGAGCCAGAATCACTAAAAGGTTTGCACAGCAGGCCTTTTATATTTTGATTAGAAAGTGTAATAAAGGGGATTCAAGCATTTTGCTGGGGTTTCTGTTCTCGAGTTCTGCACAAACCATACAGCAGGTTCAGGTAGGACAGCGGAAGCATGGCCGGGATGAAAAGAACGCATGTGGAGGCAATATATCACAAGCCCTTAATGGCAAATGCTCTATGTCGCATTTCTTTTAGTCGATTTATTGTGTCTATTCTCCATGCCCTCTTAGAGACCTTTCTATTTCCCGACTTCATTCTTTTAGTCAGTGTTGGTCTAAATCTTTTTGTTTGTTTGTTTGTTTGTTTGTTTGTTTTTTGTTTTGTTTTTTATAAACTTACCTGTGCCGCATTTTGTATTCAGTGCTTCATTTGAGATGAAAAGGATGGCATTTGCACTTTTGAAGTGCATAGAGAATGAGGATCATTCTTAAAGCCGCAGCTAATCAATGCAAGCCACCCCCATTATCCTGTAATCCATTCGTTGCCTTCATAGATCCTTTTACTTTTTAATGAAAGGATCCATTGTCTACGCTCAGGTTGCGCAGTTGGTAAAAACTAGGCGACCTAGCAACAAAGTATTACCCTGAAATTTCTGTAAATGACCATTCTTTCAGATTAACTGCATATATATACGAATAGGAGCACACCTCAGTGTTTGGAAAATAAATTTCAATAAACTGCTCTTTTCCCTCTGGTAACAGTTTGTTCTACTTGTTTCTTCTGCAGACCAAATGAAGATCTCGGTCACATTTCTTTGGGCATGACCCATCCGGAGATCTCTTACCCGCGAGACGAGTTTGTCCTCCAGAAATCTGCTTCACCCAGCCTCCTGACCATCATCCTTTCCACACTGGCTCCGAAGATAAGAACTTAGAGAGGGCAGAACAGGAGGGGTGTGAGGGTGTTGGGCAGGGGGCTGCTGGTGCATGGGGATGGGCAGCACACATCTCTGAAGGTGAGTGAAAGCCCACCGTCGCCCATGCTGTCCCCTGCCCGCACCAGTCCTCCTGCCCTCTGCAATGGTGACATGATGGTACGCATCATGGAAGATCTCTGCTTCAGCCCACCCGTTTGTTTGTGCGATTATATGATGGACTTGATTTGTTAGTGACTCGAGGACGGTGTATCTACTCATACAAGTGGTAGTAGGGTGATGATGCTGGTGTGTGGACGCGTGAGACGGCTCTACAGGCAGCTCACGCTGCAGACCAGCCTACTGCTGC
The DNA here is from genome assembly GCF_001660625.3 of Ictalurus punctatus. Taxonomy (NCBI): domain Eukaryota; kingdom Metazoa; phylum Chordata; class Actinopteri; order Siluriformes; family Ictaluridae; genus Ictalurus; species Ictalurus punctatus. The sequence continues at coordinate 11,158,652 of NC_030433.2, read as the reverse complement.
TGTTCCTCTTCTGCATGGTAAGTGTGCTCATCTCAGCCTACTTTCTGTATGGGGTCAAGCGGGAGCTGGAGCCTGCAAGCGTCGGTGGGGTGGAGAGCGTTGACGACGGCACCGCTGACTGGGAGGATTCTCAAGCCGCCACCCCTTCTGCTCCGTCAGCCAGGATACTTCCTGCAAGAACTGCCAAGCCAGCAGACACGTCCCGCACAGACCCTGTGGTTCTGGTTTTTGTGGAGAGTCTTTACTCACAGTTGGGCCAGGACATCGTGGCCATCTTGGAATCAGGACGCTTCCGCTACCAGATTGAGATCGCCCCTGGTAAGGGCGACATGCCTACGCTCACCGACAAGAACCGGGGCCGCTTCACATTGGTCATTTATGAGAATATCCTCAAGTATGTCAACCTGGATGCCTGGAATAGAGAACTTCTCGATAAGTACTGTGTGGAGTATGGAGTGGGCATCGTTGGCTTCTTCAAGGTGAGGATTTACCATTACAAATGATCATTAATTACATTTAAAAACGGATTGTCCAGATTAATTGACGTATGTGGCAGAAAAAATTTTGCTAGGGCTGCACAAAAAAATCTCGTATTAAAACTGCTATGCGATTCTGCAACATTGCACATGCAACAATTGCATAAAACAAACAATTCTGCCTTTTTTTGCTCTGACCAATCATCATAGACAGTTGTACCACCTGACTGCATGCCCACACCTGAATTGACTCTACTGAAGAAAAAGCAGAGAAACAACATCTCTCTGGGTGAATTTTAAATTGACCAAAATGCGCTCTTGTCCACTGAGAAGGAATAAATTTGTCATAAAGTGATATTTAAAAGAGCAACAAGCCACGAGCGGGCATGTGCTAGTGATTTTATCACATGTAAGGACGTTCTTAGGCACGACTCAAACTGGAGTGTTCAGTAAATTGTTTATAAGTAATATTTTGCTATAAACATTTCTTTTCAATGCAATGTTAACAGTAAGCTTTGGTTGCTAAGCAACATAACAGACAAATATCAGGGTAATCCATGAACAGAACAGATTTTTGATCGGAAATTAGTGGAGCCGCAACAACTAATCGATAAAATCAATAATAATTGATTATGAAAATCATTGTCGATGAATCTCATAATCTAATAGTCAGTCTGAGCGCAGCACCGGGTGCGTTTACTCATTATGTGACTTGTGTTCCAAACACATGCTTTGGGGAGTAAATACTAAAGTTGTGTCCCAAAGAATATCCCAGGTAATATCGTCTCAAAGGAACACTAGCGTTTTTTTTACTAACCGGAAGTATAAGCCGCTTCCTAGTCGATGATGCATGACGTCATATGCACGTAATGTTAATGTGACACCGCTAGCTTTAGCCCAACACCCAGATTCACCGACAATGACTTTCTTCAGTTTACTGTTTACTGTCAACATTACCTTTTATAAAAATGATGCATAAATACTGTTATACAATATAAACTTCTATATAATTTTATGTTATATATAAGTATTTATGCATTATTTTTATGGATGCACAAAAATCACTGAATTAAACAACAGTCCTAAATTAATAATATATATTCTGGCGTGCGTCTGTGTGTATTGGGTTCTTTTCAGTTTTATATAATCGGACAAACATTTGTATAAAGTTTCAGTCTGAAGTTTATGTTTGTATATTATTTTAAATAAATGAGAAAATAGTACTGAAAGATTGACCATACCCCCCAATCTGATTAATCAGGGGGAAATAATTGGCCAACTAATGATTATGAAAATTATCATTAGTTGCAGCCCTAGAAATGAGTTTACAATATGAAATTCCCAATTTCTAAACAAATAATGACTAAATGTATGAAATTTAGTAAACAGGGTGAGAATGTAATTAATTAATTATTTAACCAGTCAATATTACCGGTTTCTTTTTGTCTTAATTATGGTTAAGCTTTGCGTTGAAAATGGTTTGTTTGCGCTTTGGGAGGACACGGTGCGTTCTTGTCACCCTAATTATATGATGTAAAGTTTTAAACAAATTTGATCCCACTTAAGCTCCTCCTCCTTAATGGATCTTCTGCAGGAGCTTTAGCAGTGATGTAGCCCTTGTCCTGAACCTGACTTAAAGGAATATTAGAGCAGCATTCATTCAGAGTTCAGATATAATTTTTTTTTAAAAGAGTTTCTACCAAAGCTCTGCATCTACAGCACCTATGGTTGGCTGGTAGTCTCCTGTCTTTTCTTCTGAGAAACTTCACTTCCCTGTC
>NC_030433.2:11121398-11151398 GCF_001660625.3 Ictalurus punctatus | reverse complement strand
AGGGATGCACTGATCGGGATTTTTACGACCGAAACCGATCCAGATACCAATCTTTTCTTGTTTAAGCTTTAATCAGGAGGTCTATCATAAACAGTTAAATGCAAGCTCTCTGCTCATGGTCACTGTTAATTGAGTTAAAATAATAGCAATTATACATACTGTTGGTTAATTGATGAATAAACATGCATAAAATATTGTTTTTAAAATATTTAGTCCTAATTAAAAGTTAAATAACTCAAAAATGACCCATTTTAGGAAAAAGGCTAATAGCCTTCTAAGGAGATAGTGAGCTAAGCTTAATGTCAAATTGATATCAAGTGCAACCCATAGTAATTAAACATTATTTAATTTCTCATTTTGTTTATATTATATGAAGTTATTTTAATATCTATTTTTTATATTAAATGATTTATTTATAGCTAAACACATTTTCTGTTTTTTACATTTTATTAGTTTTTTGTTTGTTTATCAGTTGTTCCTTTTAGATCCGTTCCCCAGGACAGTGTTGTCATGTCTGCTGATAATATTTAGCTATTTTGGGGGATTAAATCAAAACATGGAAACTGGTGTTGACTTTTCTAGTAATATCTGGCAACCCTGAGTTTAAATGAAATGAGTGCGCTGTGTATTAGAGTGCTGAAGAGAGTGAAGGAGAGCGGCAGTGTACTGTATGTTTATAGATGGAACAGTTGCTACTCTTGATTATGATCGGTGAGGAATTATTTAATAAAGAGGTTTGAATTAAAACCCACCTTGTAGCATTAGCATTATTATTAATTTACTGGTGCCGCCCGATGCGGTATTTACACGAGTAGGTGCAGGTTCAGGTCATTTTGCGGGATCAATAAAAGATGGTGGTTGTGAGATCGGGAAGTTGAAGCAGATGATGTACAGTGTTACTCTCGTCATCATAATGGCTTCTTTGCAGTATTTACACACTTGTTCGGTTGACTGAGGTGATGAAAAGCAGTGTGAAAGTAACTGTTGTGCGGTGTAGATGCATTTTGGAGTTTTAGTTTTTATTCCGATTGTATTATATAATTCCGAACAGGTCACTTGCACAGGTGCAAATAAATATTTATTCACAGTTGCACAAAGAATTTTTCAGTCGCAAATGCGAGTGCAATGGTCGCACTGTAGAGCCCTGAGAACATAAAGTTATAAAGAGATTTAGTGATACCCACATTATCTCAGAAAAAATGTCTTGCAAATAATTGATCACATTTTTCATCTTATACTGTCATATTTCCAATTCCTATTTTAAACCCTTAATATCTGCATTAATGTGAAACTACATGGTCAGAAACGTTTGAGGGTTAAGGACCGTGGATTAGCTTTAGCAGAACTCCTAACCGTTTGTTAGACCATTTTGTAAATACAACATAGAAAATTAAGATCCAGTAAATTATAATTTATGAAACCAGATTTCTATGTGCAGAAGTTATTCGCCCAGTCGAATAAGGAGGCTGTCCGTCCGTGTGCCATGTTCGTGTTTATCGAGCTGAGGAGGCGGTGTGAAGAAGGGAAAAAAAGGAAAGCGGCCCCTGCTAGAAGCTCATTGCTGTAGTGTGAAAATCGTACGACATCAAAGTGCTGTAGCTCCCGAAAAAAGAAAAAGGGGAAGAAGACGAAAAAAAAACACTGAGATGTCCTCAAACCTACCTACATTCCTTGCCTTTTGTGGCCGTGTGTCTCTCTTTCTTCACTTCCTCCTCTCTTCCCACCCCTCCTTTTTCCACTATTTTTTCTTACTCACTCCATGTATCTCTCTCTTTCTTTCACACTCTTTCATGGCCTTCTGGCTATGATCCTGCTGCATACACAAATAGAGACTGATACACAGGGGGGAATGATAAAAATGTTCAGAGAGAAATATGGATGGAGACGGGGGGAAAGGCTGAAGCCTGGGAGACAGCCAAGTGGTGAGCACATGACTCTGTCTTTTGCTTAAAAAGAATCTCGGAAAGAGCAACCACAAGACGTGGAGAGCTCACCAAGCATCACCATCGATCAGCCTCTGCAACAATTGACAGCCCCGTGTTGCTGTCGCTGCTGCTGCTAGTTAGCTGCACTCTCCAAAAACCAAAACTTCTCTCGATGAATCTTGGTTCAAAGGGATTACAAAACCAAGCCGTGTGTGTGTTGTTTCTTTTTTCTTTCCCCGCCCTCTATCTTGCTCACAGCTTTTGAAAGAAGTGCTGCGAGATAAAAGGGAAAACGGAACTGACATAATCAAAGATTTCCTGTTTGACTGTACACGTAAACATATCAATCAGCTTGACATGCCGCACTTGTGGTGGAGACGGTTTATATATATATATATATATATATATATATATATATAGATAGATAGATAGATAGATAGATAGATAGATAGGTATATATAAAAACCTCGGTAAATAAATTCAAAATCTCAGCTCGCACTACAGGACTATAATCGATTACGATCAGGACATGCGTGTGAAATCCCTAAATCCCGTTTTCTCACGAAAATGAACCCGATGGCTGTTTGTCATGTGACTTTGTAAGGAAACGAGAAAAAATGGGCGTTGAGAGGAAAGATTGGATGAAAAGATGCAGGCAGTGAGGTTGAATGGGACCTGTAGTTCAAAAAAATGTTTTTGTGTTTTTTTTCAATACTGCATGTTTGATTTTATTTGCTATTTCTAATAACCATTTGGGTATGATACAAACCAATTTCCTTTACAAGCAATATTATTGTGCTTACAGTTTGCCCTCACTCTCCTACACTCGTGGATGATGATGATGATGATGATGATGATGATGATAAACTGGATTCAGGGATTTGCTGCGCGTGACGGCAAATGAATTTGATTTCCTCTTGAACTCTCATTGGTTGTTTTTTTGCTCTGTTCTTGCGGAACCTAGATTGAGGACCTAGATTAGTTACCGACTGTGACGTTGGTGCTAAAAATCAGCGTGCACTAGAGGTCGACCGATTGATTAATTGGTTTTGCAAAATTCCACGGTCAGTACGTTTACATGGACATCATTAATCCGAGATTAACCCGTTGAAGACAATACTCTGATTAAGAAACTAGCAATATTTGATTACCTTAATCCGGCTAAAGTCATACTCGAAGTAAACATAAATGGAATTAAGACATGTGGAGCATTCCTGTTTTAGTCGCATTATCGACGTGCATTACAGACATGTACACACCTTAATCACGCTATTAACGTCCTGTGGGAGTTTCACTGCATTTTGGGACAGGACACACACACGGCAGTGCTCAACCGTTTGACAGCAAACAAGAGAGCACGGCTCATTCTTGGGTTCATTCATATATATCCAATTTTGAACCAGAGTACATTTTCATGGTATAGTTAGTACTTTTTTGTTTGTTTGTTTGTTTGGTTTGGTTTATTTTTTGTAATAAAGGTCATTAATATTTTACTTTTGAGTGTTATGGTTTCATTCAGTATCAATCTGTTGATTTAATCAGTTATCAGCAGGTACCACCCAAGTTATCTGTAGCGGTAAAATCCATTCAGTTGACCTCTAGTGTGCACTAGTCTTAAGATGAGACGTTTTAAAGCCTACGGCTGTGTTCACATTGCAAGCCTTTTTGTTTTTGTTCAATTTGATTTCAGTTCATTCATCACTGTCCATTGATTCAGCAGCAAAACGAACGGCCTAGAATGGGGTTCTTGACATTTTTTGGCAGCCACAGATCCCTTTAACTGTATAATAAATTCGGTACAGATTTCTTTCATGAACTTGATCCAGCTATTCAGATATTAGGCACACAGTGTTATTCTGGCTTTTTATTTTGCCCATAGAGCGTTTTATTCCTGAACACATTCTGTCTAAGTTGATGTTTGTATTTGTAGGTGTGCTTGTTTTTTGTTTTTGTTTTTTTGAATACGTCAGGTTTGGATTAAGCCCTTTAAATTCAAGTGGCCAGTCAAACCAGCTAATAGCTAGAACAACTCAATCATAAATATTGCGCATTTTGATATTGGTATGTAACTAACACTGTAACCATTTTTTTTAAATCATGGACAATTTGAGGGAGCCCAAGAGTCCACTTTTAGAACCACTCACCAAGAGGACACAAGCCTTGAACCCATGGATGAGGTTTATGGACAGCTTGTCAGCTGGTAATGATTAGGGTGAGAAGGGGGAAAGCCAGATGCCTAGCCTTTGGTTTGTGCAGCCATTACTGCCATTTTTTTCCCCTCCAAGTTGTTGCTGCTGCTGACTTGTTGCTGAAACGACATAATGATGACAGTGACGTGTGCATGCACAGTGAAGTACATGAAAATATACACAAATTCCAATCTTCTCAAAGCATCGGTTTTAGGTCTGCGTTTGAAATCTTGGATTTGGGGCATATGTTTGCAGTCTGACAGTCATATATGGGACCACCCTGATAAAAGAGGCTAGATTACAAATGTGTGTGTGTGTGTGTGTGTGTGTGTTTATCTTCAGGGTTCTGGAAGTCTGCTTGTGTTAGATGACTGTAAATCCTTTCTCATTTTATCATTCAGGCCCTACTGGAGACGCAGAACGAGCTCCGAACTCACGTACCCAACTTCACCTTCAACTTGGGCTTCTCTGGGAAATTCTTTCATGCTGGTAAGATCACTCAGATCAGCTCCTAATGGTCTTCATTCAGCAGTACAATGAAAATGTTGAAGTTCTGATAGGAGCTCATTTGCATTAAAAGGCAGTTTTGTGATTTAAAAGAAAAAAGCTTCACCTAATGATGTCACCTCTTGCAGCCCATTTTGCTTCATTTTGACCATCAAGACAATGATGTTGCCTTTCCACAAACTTTCCTGTCCATTTTTTTTTTTTTTTTACCCCCATGTCACCTGGTTTTAGTGACAAACAGAATATATAGAAATGTTTAATATCCACCATTTTCTGTCTCAGCGAGTCTTAACAGCATCCATAAGACAATGCCGATTGGCAAACACGACTCTGTCCTTTAACATGCTGTGCTTCTCGTTATTTTCTGTAGCTGAACAGAGAAAATGCCAGATAGATTCCTGTCTTCTCCATAATCCAGCTGTGACATGCTGTTGTGCCCAAATCTTCCTTCCTGTATAAACTGTTGACAACTTACAGGCTTATGAGCCAAAAGTATGTGGACGCCTGCCCATCACACCCATATGTGCTTGTCAAACATCCCATTCCAGTTGTAGTCCTCCACTTTGCTGTTATAATAACCTCCACTCATCTGGGAAGGCTTTCCACTAGATGCTGGAGCGTGGCTGTGTTGATTTGTGTACGTTCAGCTACAAGAGCTTTAGTGAGGCGAGGCACTGATGTCAAACAAGGAGGGCTGGCATTCGGCATTCCGGTTCATCCCGAAGTTGTTCTGTGGGGTTGAGGTCAGGGCTTTGTGCAGAACACACGATTTCTTCTATACAAACCTTAGCAAACCATGTCTTCATGGAGCTCATGTTAAGCACAGGTGCTCTGTCATGCTGGAACAGGTTTGAGCCTCTTAATTCTGTAGGCAATCATAGGTAATTCTGTGCTTCTAACTTACTTATGCTGTTGGTGGTCAGGTATTCATATCGTTTTGATCTTCCAAGATTTGAGGCTTCTGAATTTCTCAGATCTTCATTAAACTGGAACGCATGTCTCTGAGGATTTAAAACTGTTTTTAAAGGATTTTACTAGTATGGTCCGGTCAATAGATAAGTAATTCTTAGAACAATGCATTATTGAAAACTCAACCCATAAGCTCATACATTTAATATGGAAGAGAAAGCTGTGAGAAACTGGAAGATTTTGGCACGTCACCAGAAAAAAATGTAAGCACGCCTCCCCCCCTTCCCCCCATTGCGAAACTTGGATGGGAGCCCACTGAAATGATGCGTTTGTTTGTGCGTACGTGCATGTGTTTCCTCTTCCTCAGGCATTGATGAGGAAGATCTGGGAGATGACCTGCTCCTTTCCTATAGTAAGGAATTCTGGTGGTTTCCGCACATGTGGAGCCATATGCAGCCTCATCTCTTCCATAACCAGTCTGTGCTGGCCGAACAGATGCTGCTCAACCGCAAGTTTGCAGAGGTGAGGCTGAATACATTACATACATTACATTAGGGCTTTTTTTTTTCCCCTTACAGTGTACATGACACCGTCTTCTTTGATCAGTTCAGATCAAATGAACATCTGTTGTTGATCTTCATTTTAAGCTTTTATTTATTTATTTGTTTGTTTGTTTGTTTGTTTATTACCCCCTTCCTTTTTGGGCTTCTTTTACTCTCTCACTCTCTCAGGAACATGGCATTCCCACAAACATGGGATATGCTGTGGCTCCGCACCACTCGGGCGTCTACCCCATCCACATGCAGCTCTACGAGGCCTGGAAGAAGGTGTGGGGCATTAAGGTGACAAGCACCGAGGAATATCCTCATCTCAAACCTGCACGCTTCCGCAGGGGCTTCATCCACAGCGGCATCAGTGTAAGAGCACATTCCTGACCACATAGACCTCCGCACACCTCCGTACTACCAGGTTAAACCATGACCGAGTCGTGTAAATGGTGTCAGGGTGCAAGTACGTGCATACAGCCTCTCTTTCTTTGTACACATTGTTTACAAACTACCTCCATACTAATACTGCCTACACATTTGTACAAATAAAGTGCCACTGAAATCAGTGTTGCAGAGCTTTTTTATCTCCTCCTTACTCGTATGAACACACATATAATGCATCTAGAAAATAAATATATAAAATAAAACAGCTCTGCACATTTTAATTTAATACTTCTTAACTAAGATACATTACAGGAAATGTATCTTTTTTTTTTTTTTTTTAATAAATATAAATGAATCCTGTATGAATTTGTGTTCATCTTATTAAATGCTCTCTAGAATGTATATGCCCTGCCCCTAGCAGTAACTAACACTAGCAGCTCATTAGCAGAGAACATGGTTTGACTGTGCATATTTAGCTGGATTTTATTCCCCTTTCCAAAGATTCCTTTGTTTTTTTATTTTTTAATAAATCGTGTACACCATAACTCCAAAAACACTGGTTAGACACTTCACTCTTCTCCATATTTAGCTAGCTAAGCTACTTTCACATTTGTTCAGATTCGGTGGTGGTGTGATCACACGCACTTCATGCCATATTACTCTTTCTGTTTCGAAAGGAAATACATCAACGTACAGAATCAAATTACGGCTCTTGGGTCATTTTACAGGAACTTTAATGCAAGGAAGGAGACTGACTAGGCTGCCTGGACCTTTTTATTTTATCGCCGTGTTTGCTATTTCCCTCCTTTTATTATCACAAGGCTGTGTAGGTAAAAGCAGCAGAACAAGAGAACGAAGTGGGGGGGTGGGGGGGGTTGCAAGTTTGAGACTAAGCCACCAGTTTCCTGTGAATGTCACACCAGCACATTAAGATCAGAATGAACATCGCTGTGAGAATCGCTGCACGTACAAAGGAATAGTTTTGATGCATATATTGCAGGTGCACAGAGCTATCTGAAAGCTACAAACATATCATTGCTGTTTATGGAAATACATCAGTATTGTTTCTGGTCCGACACAGACTAATGAGACGGTTCAAGAAGCAGCACGATGAAAACGATTCCAGCAGCTTCAGCTACTTCTAATTATTCAGTGGTACAATAGACAGTGAGCTGCTTACTATTTGACTTGCAGATTAGTCGAATAACCTTTAGGAGAATCTTCTGGGGAGACGCTCCACTTTGTTTGAGAAAGGTTTCAAAAATATTATGTCTGTCTCACGGTCTGTGTTTAGGCCTGCGTTCAGATGCATCCATTTAGCACAGACGTTCTTTAATCCCTAGATGCTGTTTAACTTCCGAGGCCTGCCAAAAAACACACTCGTATACACTCTCACACACACATTCGCTTTTCTTTCTTTTCTTTTTTTTTTAAAACTGTCTTTGAGGTACTTTCATTGACTTATATTCAAGGATTTTTATTTATTTTCATCATAAAAGCTCTTTATATCCTTAGACGAATAGAACTGTTTAAATCGGTTGCGGGGGGTGTATGGGAGAACCAATAAATGTCTTTGTATATTGTATTATCATTATGTGGATATTTGATTCCATAGAAAAAAAAAATCCTACACACAAACACAATCTTGGAGATGTAATATTCTGTAATTTGTTTATGTTGTATATTATTGCCTAAAGCAAAGAAAAAAACAACTTTCATAACCTCCTTCTCCTTAACTTCCTCTCGGGATTCCAACAGCAAACATTTATTTATTTATTTATTTATTTTTTGTGCATCACTGCCTGAGCCAGATAACAACATAACGTCGTGCTTCTCAAAGAAGAAAAAGTGCCAAGTGTGCAACGGTTAGACTGAGCGAGGATCTGCAAAGGGAGCACCAGTTGTACATAATTATAGAAACTTTCAATTTGACCTGGGGGCTACTGTGTGTTTTAACGTGTTTGAACTCGCCGCTTCTAGTCATCCTCGTACGAGTACGAGATCGGCAATCCATACATTCTGAGTAAGCGAAAAATGGAACTGAGTGAACGCAGCGGAAAATATTTCGGCCTGTCCTTGCAAAGTTAGGTGGTCTCTGGGTGGGAGGGTGCTGTTACTCTCTCAACCCTGTCAATCACAGCGACACTATCGTAGCCGTCTCTGAGCTCCTGTACGCGGAAGAGGGCAGATTCCAGCGTGTTCCACCAAGCGTGTTACACTTCCCTGTGATGTTGAGAAGATGCTATTGGCGGTTGGCTGGCTTCACGTGTCTCAGAGGAAGCATAATGATAATGAGCCTTTATTGGACATGTTACAGCACAGTGAAATACTTTTCTTCGCATACCCCAGCATGCCAGGAAGCTGGGGTCAGAAGTTAAGGGCCCAACAGTGGCAGCTTGGCAGCACCGGGGAACCCCCGACCTTCTGATCAGTAACCCAGAGCCTGAACCTGCCCCCAGTGTTATAGCCTTCAGGTACCGGAGACTGTTCATTTTCAGTGTGAGCTGCCGACTTCCAGCAACATGAGCGACAGCGACCGTTTGTGATTAGAAGTGGGCGGGATGTGACAAAGTTGAGAAGTTTCACTGTATGTAAATTTGGAGCAACTTGGTGCAGAGACGACCAATGGGAGTGAAAACAGTAGAGCAAGAGTGATCTAGGAGTTTCATGGACCCAGACAGTCTGGCGCTTGTGCTTTTCCTGTAGATAGATGGCAAAGAGCACATGATGAATTCCTTTCATTTTTTGTTTGTTTGTTTGTTTGTTTGTTTTAGTTGCGCCACCCACAAATAAATGTAACTATAGCAACCATTTGTAGGAACGCCTACTGGAGACTTCATAGTAGAGTGACTGGTGACTTGCAGTGACAAAATTGCTGTATGTGTGTATGTACCTTTCATGCTCCCCGATTGGTAGCTGTTGTGTAATAGGTGAGAGCTGGCTTGGGGGTGGGAATTGGCAGGTGACCAAAATTGGAAACTGGTCGATGTATAGAGTAATCTTTAGTTGTGGCGAAGCCAAATTAAGAGGAAACGAAAATGTCAAGGGAACTGCGACAAGTCCAGATCGAAATTCGTCCACTGTCTGTCGAAGGGACGTGGCTACAGATTAGAGGACTTACCGCTCCAAATTCCAGTTAACAAATAAACATTTAAAGTGTGTGATGAAATGTGTTCTAATGAACCAGAAGGTAGAAGTATTTGTACACAAAATCACCAAAATGGAGTAGAATCGTAATAGAGTATTAAATTTGATTTGTTGACCGATTTTGGCATTTAATATTTTTACTCCCAGTTTTCTAAACCTGAGTTACTGTAGATCATCTCTAATGGAGTGGTTTCAGCTCCCTTTATTGTGCTAAGGCCACATTTTTCAAGGCTGAAGTCACTTAGTTTCCACTTGGTTTGCAGTGCAGCCCTGCACAGTGTTTAAATGCTCCTGCATATTGTGGCTAACCAAATACTTTTTTTTTCCACTCTAATTTGTCACTGTGAGTATAGCATACAGAAGCAAGTGAGCTTCTTATGGCTCAACCATTTTCTTGAATTTCTGCCGTCTGAGATCTTTTGAACTGGAGTGTTTAGCCTATCGTATTGAGGCGTATGAATTTTCCACTCCAGCTCACTTGTGGCTTATTGTGTTTATCCACTCCTCAGGTGTTGCCCAGGCAGACGTGCGGTCTCTTCACACACACCATTTTCTACAACGAGTACCCTGGAAGCCCCAAGGAGCTGGACAAACTCATCAATGGAGGAGAGCTGTTCCTCACCGTACTCCTCAACCCTGTAAGCCGTGGACTACTTTTGCTGCCGCACTAGCGATCGGAAAAGAATCCGATTAGTAATACCGGTTTGCTTCCAGGGCTCGTGTTGTAATTTTGTGTATGTGATTTTCGGAATCCAGATCAGCATCTTCATGACCCACCTCTCCAACTACGGCAACGACCGCCTGGGCCTGTACACGTTTAAGAACCTGGTGAAGTTCGTGCAGACGTGGACCAACCTGAAGCTGCAGACGCTACCACCAGTGCAGCTGGCGCAGAAATACTTCCAGATCTTTCCCGAAGAGAGGGATCCAGTTTGGCAGGTGAGATTACAACACGCTAATAAAATGCAAGTAGGAAACGACTGAGTAGTGCTGCTCTAATATACACGGCTCACCGATGACACCCTGACATGCAGATGTATCAGAGCAGAAACAGCTTTCCATGCTCTTTCCACCAAAACCGAACATGCTTTAACTGAAATTGTATCTTTCGTGCTGAAATTGCTCTTTCTGTCTCTTACTTCTTCTCCTCCTACATCAGTTTATCCTCCTCTTTATTTCTGCTCGACTCCCTCTGTCTGACTGGCGCATTTCCTTTCACCCTCCGAGAAATACACAGACTGCGACTTAGAGTCCTAAATCCTCTTTTGATCCTCCTTGTTTCCTGTCAAGGTTGAGATCCCATCCTTTCACTCTGGTCTCTGGCGTTCCGGAGGTTCCCTCCGGCTATGAATAATGTCTTTTCGTGTGCGCTTGCTCTCCCAGAAAGTCCGCACAATACCATTTGTTGTGAAACACTACAACTGGTCATGAGATTTCTAATTTATTTATTTATTTATCTATTTAAAAGAGTCTCCACGTTGCAGTCCACATGGAGCAGCACTACGGAACAGGCATTTCTGTGAAGCGCTCTGGATACAAGTGTCTGCTACATGCTGTAAATGTTAACTATGAAAACTTCAGGAAGAATAGCGTAACTATGTGCACTGTGGTGCACCGGTCCTAGTTTGTTCACCTATCTTGTTAAAGCAGACAGATTCTGATTGTAAAGGAGGTTGTTGCATCACAGTTATCTTGATCTGCCCCTGAAGCATTAGGAACAGGTTACATGACTCTTCATTAATCTGCACAATTCTGTCTGTATGCATGCATGCATGCATGTATATATGTGAGTGAGTGACCCATGTATCTATCAATCATTGGTGATTATGTCTCCTGTCCACCTAACAGGAATGAGATCCTTAAAACTTATGCCAAAAAGAGACTTCCTAAATATAAGATGCCTTGAATAGCCTTACAAGTTGGAAAGTAAACTTATATCATATATTTATATTTTTTAAACAACCAAGTGTTGTTTTTGGCAAAATGCATCAATCATAAATTTATTGGCTCAACATTTTTTGAAAACCAGTGATTTGTTCATACCTTCCTAACACCCCGCTCCTGGCTGGGTTCTATTTTTCCATTTTGATATAATTATGAAACTAATCTCTCTTCCTGTTTTTCCTTGCCTGTTAAATGTTATATTCATATAGGCCTGTTTAATTGTATGTTATTTTAAACCCACTGTAAAACCACTGTCCAGTTTCTCCACACTCTGACTGTGAGCGCTCTATTAGCTCGGGGAGCATTTTTTTTTGGGGGGTGGTATTTAGTGTAATAGAGTAATACGGTGAGTTTAACAGCAATAACTCCGCAGGCCCACTCTGTGATATATTGAGGTTTAATAGCAGTCTCTCCCCTGCCAGATTCACGGCGCAAAGGATTTAAATAGCACCATTTGCGATTGTAAATGTGGCCGCGTGTGCATGAGTTACGCCTCATGTGTTGGCTTGTGCTTTGAATAGTCGAAGTTCACAGCCCGACCTGCTGGCGTGCCTCCTCCGTAAGGGTAAATCTGAATTGCTGTCTCTCCAACAGGACCCCTGTGAGGACAAAAGACATAAAGACATTTGGTCAAAGGAGAAAACCTGCGACCGCTTCCCTAAGCTTCTCATCATAGGCCCGCAGAAGACCGGTGAGTTTGTGTTTCGCAGCCTCATCAGGAACATGCAGTAGCGCCATCTAGCTGCCATGGACATCCGAGACTACTGACACGATGCTGCAACTGTTTGCTTTTTATTTCACCACTATGGTAAATCAGGTGCCGCAACATCTTCTGATTGGTCTAGAGCTGATTTTGTGTCACCCAGCAGTTTCGTTTCATGTACCGGATTAATACAGCAGCTTTCACTTCACACCACTAAATGGGAATTCCTGGTTTACTGCATCGACTAATTAAAACTTCTAAACCATGTCTTGAGGGAGCAATAGCCCAGTCTTGCAATAGGTAGTAAAATGGCAGTGTTAATCTTTTCAGTACAGGCTGTGTTAAGGGTAGGGACTTTTAACGTGTTGTAATTACCACAGCTCTCGGGCCTGTCCAGTAGTGAGCGGCTCGGGAGAAAAATATATATATTTGCAACTCTGAGCTGCACCAACGGTATTAAGTCTAGTGGTTGATCACAGCATATTGATATTGTATACTTGTATATGAAAATGATCTAAATTGGTGTTTAGGGTTAGCTATGACTCAAGGTACAGTATAGAGGCGGTTGGGGGGGAGGGGGGTGAATTAAATAAATATTCCAAAACCTTGCCGTGAACTCTTCTTTATCTGACTCGTTTTCCAGGAACGACCGCGCTCTATCTGTTTCTGGGAATGCATCCTGATCTGACCAGTAATTATCCCAGCAAGGAGACCTTTGAGGAGATCCAGTTCTTCAACGGTCGTAATTATCACAAGGGCATTGACTGGTGTGTTTCTATCATCTCTTTCTACCGCTCTCAATCACTTGCTCTCTCTCGCTCTCTCATTACCACAGAATGTTTCTCCTCCCCTCATTTCCAGCGTTCTGAGGTAGCATGCATGAGTTAAGCTCAGTAACCCCTGTAAACCACTATGAAATGCATAGATAAGGAAACCTTGGCATGCTCTGAAGTCTGGCACATTAACCACAATGAATGCTGATGTTCCCTTGAATTGAGAAGAGATTACATGTGTGAAAACACACACACACACACTCCCAACTATGAAAGTGTAGCTAACGAGAAGCATGTGAATAAGATCATACACACACACAGTCTCTCTATTACGTGTTGTGAGTAGGAACAAATGCTTGGTATACACGGCGAAGTGTTGTTTATGGTGTCCGAAGGGTATCGTTGCGAGACGCAAGGCCCCTAGCATGCCTTCTGAGCACATACAGTTGCTGGAATCTGCTGCTGTTCTACTTTAGTGACCTCTATTTTCATCTCCTCTCGTGTATTTCCCCTTTTTAGGTATATGGAGTATTTCCCTCTGCCCTCCAACACTAGCTCAGATTTCTACTTTGAGAAGAGTGCCAACTACTTTGACTCTGAGGTAGCAACCAGTCGAGCTGCCGCGCTTCTTCCTAAAGCCAAGATCATCACCATCCTCATTAATCCTGCAGACAGGGCCTACTCCTGGTACCAGGTCAGTCTCTCAGCAGACAGATAACAACACGGCGCCGTTGTTAATGTCCTGTCTCAAGAGTCGATTCTCACATAGCAAAACCAGTTGGGTAAAGCTCAGAGTGCCATTACATCAGCATAACAACTTTATATTTATTTATTTTTTTATGACTGTCATTTGCTTTATTATTGCAGGCTGTATTGGTGCAGTAGAAATGATCGTTATATTAGCTGTTGAAACACTAAACAGGAGCTACAAGCTAATGCTTGGTTTGTTGGAGGGATTTATAAAATCAGCAACACTCTGCAAGTCAAACAAAACCGGTCATTTATGCCGTTAAACAATTTATGATGTTTATTATTATTATTAGTAGTAGTAGTAGTAGTAGTAGTAGTAGTAGTAGTAGAAAGAAAGAAAATCAAAGAAAGGCAGATATACACAACGACATGAATATGTAGACCCTGTCCAGGGTGTACCCCGCCTTGTGCCTGATGCTCAATGGGATAGGCTCAGGTTCCCCGTGACCCTGAAGAGGATAAGCGGTATAGAAGATGGATGGATGGATGGATGAATATGTAGACAGGCAAGCACGGACAGAAACACAAAGGAAAGAAACAAAAGAAAAATGGAAAGATTGAAAGTGGATAATTTTCTTTTCTTGTTATTGTGAATGATCTGTATTGAGTTAAGCGCAGTGTGTTCAGCTCGTTTCTTGACCACTCTGTTGTTTCTGCTCTGCTCCAGCACCAGAGAGCCCACGATGACCCCGTGGCCCAGAAATACACCTTTCATGATGTCATCACCGTGGGCCACGACGCCCCAATCAAACTGAAGGTGCTGCAGAATCGCTGTCTTGTTCCCGGCCTGTACGCAACACACCTGCAGCGATGGCTCAGCCATTACCATCCCAGCCAGGTGTGTGTGGGGTGTGGGATGGGGCGTGTGCGTGCGTGCGTGCGTGCGTGCGCGTGTGTGCGCGTGTGTGTGTGTGTGTGTGTGTGTGTGTGGACTTGGACATGGCTAAGGGTGGATGTTCTTATGAAGGCCTCCTGCTCTCTGTCTGTGCTCAGATCCTGGTCCTGGACGGTCAGATGCTGAGGACAGAGCCGGCTGCAGTCATGGATAAGATCCAGAAGTTTCTTGGCCTCACAAACACTCTGAATTACCACAAGATCCTAGCGTGAGTGTCTTCGTTTATCTGATGGATTTTTCCTGAACATACTTCTGTTTCCTATCTGCCTTTCCTGTTTAATGAGGCACAGTTACAGCGGCTGGTGGCCAGTGGTTACTGTGTGATTGATTACTGAGCACTCGGAGCGTGTGACGTGTTTCGTGTAGTCGTGTTTCAGATGGAATCATTTACCTGTCTGTCTCTCATTTATCCTCTGTTTTCTTTTCTTTTGCGTCTGGTCTGTCTGTTACTGTCTCCATTTTTTTTCTTTGCACCTGTCTATTTTTCTTTGTCTGTCTGGATTTCCGTTTCTAATTCTCTTTCTTTTTTTCTATTTTCCTCCCTCTTTCTTTCTCTTCTTTTATTTTCTTTCTGTCCATATGTCTCACTGTCTTTTTGGATGGTTTGTTTATGTGTTGAGCTTTCTTTCTTTCCCTCTTTCCTTCCTCTTATCCATCCATCAATCTTTTGTTTCTTTCTTTTTCATTTCTTTTTATGTTTTTTTCTTTCATTTTTTGTCTTTCTTATTTTCTTTGTTTTACTGTCTATGTAAGCATGCCAGTTTGTATGTCTGCCTGCCCTTCTTTCTTTCTTTTTTTCTCTTTTTTTCTCTGTTTTTCTTCATTTGTTTTCTTTCTCACTTTTTCTTTTTATGTATATCTGTCTGCCTGTCCTCCTTTGTTTACGGTTCTTTCTGTCTTTTTTTTTAATTTTTTAAATTTTTTTTTACTATTTTTCTTTTTTTACTTTCACTCCAATCTCCTCTTACTACCTTTACTCTGACTCACTCTCTCATCTCCTGCTCTGCCTTTTTCATTCTTTCATGCCTGACCACATAATCACTACACCAGTCTCATAAGCAGCAACATCTGTTCGTCCCATCCCCCAGTGGCCAATAGGCATAGTTTGTCCCGTGTTTGTTTCTGCAAACAGACCTGGCTGTACACCATCTGTCTGCCATATTCTACGTCTCTCAGGCTGATGTGGAAACCAATTCATCTAATTTCTGCCTCCATTTTGTTTCTCGCTCATCTTTTACTGCAGGTTTGATCCTAAGAAGGGATTCTGGTGCCAGCTGCTGGACGGGGGGAAGACGAAATGCCTGGGGAAGAGCAAAGGGAGGAAGTATCCTGACATGGATGTGGACGTGAGTGTTGGCCTTTTATACATACAATCAGAACATTGAATTACATTTAGATTATTCTTTAGTTTATGTTTGTATATTCTTTTATAAGATTTCAAGATGTGGCATATTGGACGCTTTGGTCACATGAGTGTCGAGTCTGATCGTTTAGTTGAGGACTGACCGGGACCATGTAGGACCTCAGGCACAGTAAGCATCGAGTGCTCTTGAGCGTGCGTGACAGAGCCTGACAAGGAGTAGTGTGGTATTGCGCTGATGTCCTTGATGTCACCTTGAGGCATCTTGGCTGATACATCAAAGTTAATGAGGGGTGGAAGGACAGTCTGATGTGTCCTGGATGTACTGCAGTGCTAAAAGTCAAAGCTCCTGCACACAGTCTCCTCCAGTGCAAAAACACACCCGCTAACTAGCTGAAATGAAGTCATCAAAAGCGTGTGCATTCAACATCGGGAAAAAACTGATGAGTCATGCCCTAACAGAATGGGGAACGATGTGATCTCAGTGAGTTGTTGGTTTGAGCATTTTGGAAACTTCTGATTTCCTTGGAATTTCACACACAGTAGTTACTAGAGTTTACACAGAATGGTGCAAGAGAGAAAAAAAAAAAAACAACCCGACTGATATGATCCGACAGGAAGTCTACGCTAACTCAGTTTACCACTGTTTACCACTGCGGTGAGCAGAAAAGCATCTCGCAGCACTTCAAACATGAGGCAGATGAGCTATAGCAGCGGAACAGCACGTCAGGTTCCACTCTTGTCAGGCAAAAAAACACAGAAATCTGAGGCTACAGTGAACGTAGCCTAGGTTGAGGAATCTGGATTGGCGCAACATGCAGATGGTAGGGTAAGAACGTTTGCCGTCAGCATCATGAACCCATGCTCCGAACTAGGGATATCACGATACCAAAAATCTAGTAGTCAGTACCGATACCACCAAAAGTACACGATACTTGATACCAAAGTCGATACCACGGTGTGGTTTAAATAAATATATAAACTTTTTTTTTTTAATTTAATTAAAAACTCCTGGACAACATCCTCCTCTGGCTATTACTGTCAAAAAGAGAAACAGAGAGGATATTTTAGTTATCAAACACTGTCTCACAATGACTAATAAAACTTTGCTAAGTGCAAATAACAAGTGCTAAGGTGCACTCTTAAACGCATGTTCACACACACACCTTATACTCTGAATGCAGGCATTAGTTTAAATTCACTGATATGGTGGCAGGCCAAAAAGATTTATTAAAAGCATTAACATTTGAATAATTATTAGTCACATTAGGCTACATTTAGCTGACAGGACACGGGCTGAATGGTGATGCATGGTGGCCCATTCAGAGGTAGTTTATAACATTGCAATGCGTTAGCATCGTTAACAAATAATTATCTATCGCAAACATTACAGGGAGCATAACGTTAGCTGCTTTCATGGCAACAATGCAGCTGCCTCAAACAAACATAATATGGGGAATGTCTTTCAAGTGCTTCACCAAATTCCAGGTGTTTCCTCGCTATATTTGAAATGAATGATGGCAACCGATGCTACTGTTCCTCTCAAGGGCTTTCCTCTTTTCTTTGCCTATCTTTTTCAATTCGGGGCAGAGCTAAAATTGTCGCCATCTTCTGTAGTTTTTCCCGTGTGCTTGTAGGCGTTCTTCTGCTTCTTCACCACTTGTGGACCAACTAAAACACTTGGGCATATTTTCTGCCCCATCAGTTCCGGAAGAATTGCAACCTCGGTATCATTACCCATGGTACCTACGCTACTGCAGAAAAACAGTACAGTCACGCTTTAAGAATGTTGGTACTGACTTGGTACCGAAGTATCGGTTCACGTGACATCCCTACTCCGAACCCAACACTGTTCAGGCTGGTGGTGGTGTAATGCAGTGGGGCATGTTTTCTTGGCCTACTGTTTCATGGTGTGAGTGCACCGTCAAGTGAAAACTTTGATTTGTGTTCATTTAATTAAGAGCTGCAACAACTAATTGATAAAATCGATAATAATCGATTGTGAAAATTGTTGTCGATGAATCTTATTATTGATTAGTTGGTCTGCGCGCAGCACAGCGTGTGTTTACTCATTACGTAACTTCTGTTCCGAAAACACGCCTCAGAGAGTAAATACTGAAGTTGTGTCTCAAATGACATACTATACACTTACACTATGCACTATGTACACAACTGTCAGTTGTATGAATTTTAGAAAGGTGATATCGTCTCAAAAGGAAAACTAGCGGGTTTTTTACTAACCGGAAGTGTAAGTCACTTCCTAGTCAACGGCGCATGATGTCATACTCATGTAATGTGACACCGCTAGCTTTAGCAGATACCCAGAGTCACTGACAATGACTTTCTTCAGTTTACTGTTCGTCACCGTTACCTTTTATAAAAAGTAATGCATAAATACCATTAAATAATATAAACTTGTGTATTAGTATATATTGTACACTGTAAGTATTTGCATGATTTTTTATGGATGCACAAAAAGCACTGAATTAAACTACAGTTCAAAATGAATAATATATATTCTGGTGTGTATCTGTGTCGAAAAAATAATCGACCCACTAATCAATTATGAAAATAATCATTAGGTGCAGCCCTAATTTAATTAATATTTCTGGCATTTGAACAGATGCCCTTATCCAGAGTGACTTGCATTCATTTCATTTATACAGCTGAGCAGTTGGGGTTAAGGGCCTTGATTAAGGGCCCAGCAGTGGCCGCTTGGCGGTGATAGGGTTTGAACTCCTGACCTTCCGATCTTAACCCAGTCTTAACCACTAAGCTACCACTGCACCTCCAGTATTGGTAAAATAAAGTTGTGCCATTGATAGGGGGAGGGGGGGTAACAAACGTACAGCGGGACCTTTTACAAAAACAAAAAAGCAACCCAAATATTCACACACAAAAAAAATCTATAAAATCAGAAAATTATCCTGTGCACGTGAAATTTTTGCTGTTTTCATGAAAAACTAAATTCTGAAAGAAAACATGATAGAAAAAGTAAGTGTATGCACATGATAATTATCTAAAAACAAAACAAAACATTGCACCTTCAACCAAACATGTTTTCTTTCTTTGAGGGGAAAAAAAAATCACGGAAACGGAAAATTCTTTCATGCACACGTGTCCCGAGATTTGTGTTTGTGTATGTTTTGTTTGTTTATTTATTTATTCCAAAAGTCAGGGAGACAGATGTACAGCTTTATTCACAACTAACTTTGAGTGACGAATTCAACAGCTGCCCTTAGACTTGCATTATAAATGAGTTTTGAGTAAACAGGTTTTCTGTTCTTTTCTCATGACAGTACACGCTTTATATAAACTTATATAAAGTTATATAAACTTTAATAGATAAAGATTAGGTTCGAAAACACAGGATTGATAAACGATAATTTTTTTTTTTTTTCTAAATGATTTCACTGCAAATGAAGCTTCTGAGCATGGTTATTATAGTTTTTAAAATATTGCGCTTTTTTCAGTTTCGTTTCAGTTAGTTTTAACGGTGCATGAATAGTTTCAATTTCGTTTTTATTTAGTTTTGGTATCGCTTTAGTTTTTTAATATCCTGGGAAGATCGTACTTTAATAAATAAATAAAGAAAGAAAAGAAAATCCCCGATTTCCTACCTATTAATTTCATCATTAGCGCTCTGCTGCAGTACCAAGGAGTTCTAGTACATGTTACTCTGCCATCTACTGGTCATTTATGATTCAGCAACATTGATGTTTTTTGTTTATTTGGAAACTTGCATTTTTATTTTTTTATTTCAGTTAACGCAATATGTTTTTCCAGCCAAACCAAATGTAAACACACACAAGTACGTTAACCAAAGCAGCAAGAACTTTAGGTGTCCTGTCACAGCGTAACACGTTTCTATTTCCTCCTGAGCTCTACATCGTGTTTATAACTGATTATCAGCCTGAATGCAGTGTTATAAATGTATATCTGCAACATCTGTGCTGTGTTTTAAAAAAAAAAAAAAAAAAAAAGGTTTGAATTTATTTCCTCCTCCTCGACAGTCACGGCGCTTTCTTCGAGAACACTACCGTGAACACAACATCGAGCTGTCCAAGCTGCTGTACAAGATGGGTCAGCCGCTGCCGAGCTGGCTACGCGAGGAGCTGCTCCACAGCAGGTAACCGGAAACGGCCGCTCGGGGCAAACACAACCAACTCACTCGCACTCCTCGACGTGCTCCAGAGGAGACTCTACCTCTCCCGATTTCCTCCGAGTCAGCTGCAGCAGCTGGATAAGGCACTGCAGCCTACAGAGGCCTCGTCCTGGGGGTCTGGGCTATGAGAGGAAAAGAAACGGAGATGGGGGGAAACAAAGCCCAAGGTGCTTTTTCGTTCTTTGAGAGAGCATGGGCAACCAGGGATGTCTGTCAGTACACACACAGACTGCACTTTTCCCGCGTGTTTGTTCTGCTCAGACACCTTCAAACACACTTTTGGAGAAGACGCAAGAGACCTTTTGGTGGTTTTTCCTTTTTTTTTTTTCTCTCTCCCCTGTTGGGACAGCACAGAGGCCAACATCGATTGAACACAAACCAGGAAGAAACCTTCAACTCTGAATATTTTCTCCCATTTATCCATCCGTTCATTCTACCTTTCCTTCATTTACATGTCATGTTGTGTTGTGAAACAGGAGAGTCAGTCTCGCCCTGTAGTCTATTTGTGTTCTGTTTTTTTTTTTTTTTTTTTTTTTTTTTTTTTTTAAGTTGTAGCCCGATCATTACATTACATGTACCCACTCGAACAAAAATGTGACTTTTTTTTTTTAAGTTAAAAAAAAAAAATCACATCTACGTATTTATGGTGTTACAAACTACACAAATTATGGTACTTTAAAAAATAATAATAATAAGCTACATCTGGAAGAAATGTGAGTGTAAATATGGACATGTACAGTACCTGGGGTTCCTGATACTCTGTATTTTTGTGCAGTAAATGAATTATCGCCTTAATGAAACCGATTACTATTCGTCACACGACCAGAAAGGTTTTTGGACATGCAATGAGCTATTCATTAGCATAGAAATTATTCCAGGATGAAGCAGTGTTCCAACAGTAAGAGTATTACTGCGATGTTAATGTTAACCCGAATCAGAAGAGATTTTAGTTTTTCATATTTGGTATATTTTTTGACCTCTATGGGGTTTGTTTGTTTTTTTTGGTCACATGATCCCAACATTAACGGTCTACAAATAGCTCAAGTTGGTCCTTGAGACGTATCTGAGAATGTATCATTTCCTTTGGCACATAAGGACTGTCTCTGAAATGAAACGATTTTGCTCTGGAGTTATGGTCTGAATTTACACCCCTGAATGTTAGCACAGACATGATAGGCTTCAGTGGTGAGCAGAATACACAGTAGAAACAGGTGGACAGGTCTTGTTTCTCATAATGAAGTCGAGTAAGCAGTTCTTACAGCTGCAATTCAAATAACGAACAAAACCTCAATTCTTTTTTTTGTTTTTCTCCCCCCCCGCCCCCCCACCTTTTTTGTTTGGTGCTTGTGGAATCGGTGAAATATTCTCAACCTCCTCTCTAGTCTCAAGCACATTACTTAACTGTTACGCTATCGGCTGGTTGATCACGTCTTTCATACGCCTTCTGGTCTAAAGGAAAACTTGATTCCGTAATAATAATGATGCAGATTCACTGATTTCAGAGGAAGTGCTTGTTGGACATGTTATAAATCCATTAATAAATCTCCAGTGTGTTTCCCAGTCCAGCATTTCGGTTGTCCAGAGACCTAATTGGCATGTTGCCGTGTCACAGCTCCAGGAGCCTGGGTTTGATCCATGTCCGCTTGGGTTTTCCACTAGATTCTGATTCTCAGGTTTCATCCCACCTCCCAAAAACTTGCCGGTAGGTAAATTGGCTAAGATGGATTGCTCCTAGGTGTGAATGTTTTTGTGTTTGGTGCCCTGTTATGGACCACCCAGTGTTCCCAGTGCGACCGTGACCTGAATAAAGCTCTTCCTCAAAGTGAGTGAGTGAGTGAAACCTAACTGACAAGGCTAAAAAAAAAAAAAGAAAAGGTGGCTAACATACATTAAGCTATATAAGTATGCTAATACGGATTAAGCATACCGAGTACATGATTTTTATCCTGTTTTAACAAAGTGAGATCATGCTTTAGCCCATCAGTATTTTCGCACGTTATTCATGTCTGGCTGGCATCTTTATTTTCCCGAAATATTTTTAACCGCAAAGGGACTACATCTTACAGTTCTAACTGAATTGTGCTAGACTTTATTGGCTTTATTTATTAATCCACATAGTAAATAACATTCTACATGTTTCGACCAGTGTGTAGTGCAGCAGGGGGTGGGTTCAGAACGAGTCGTTTGAACCATAGCTACGGCATTAAGTTACGTCAGTAAACCAGCATTCAACATACACTGTATGGCCAAAAGTATGTAGACACCTGACCATCATACTCATGTGCTTGTTGAACATCCCATTCCAGATTTAGTCCCCCATTTTCTGTTATAATGTGCTCCACTCTCCTGGGAAGGTTTCCACTAGGTTTTGGAGCGTGGCTGTGGGGACTTGTGTTCATTTGTGCTACAAGAGCTTTACTGAGATCAGGCACTGATATCGGGCGAGGAGGCTCCAGTTCATCCCAAAGGTGTTCAGTGGGGTTGAGGTCAAGGCTGTGTGCAGAAAACTTGAGTACTTCTACCTTAAGTAACCTTTGCAAACCATGTCTTCACGGAGCTGGCTTCACGCACAGGGGCGTTGTGATGCTGGAAGAGGTTTAGGTCCCTTAGTTCCAGTAAAGGGAAATTGTAATTCTACAGCATACAAAG
The DNA here is from genome assembly GCF_001660625.3 of Ictalurus punctatus. NCBI lineage: Eukaryota > Metazoa > Chordata > Actinopteri > Siluriformes > Ictaluridae > Ictalurus > Ictalurus punctatus. Next base: position 11,128,550 of record NC_030433.2, on the reverse strand, counting down.
ATATCCTTTATAATTGTGTGCTTCTGATTTCTTCTGTGGGGAAGAACCGCATATAAATGTGATGGTCAGGTGTCCACAAACTTTCGAGCATACAGTACTAAAAGTGTAGATACCAAATAAAATGTTTTGCAAACATCAACACAGAGTAGGTTTTGAACCTGTGTGTTGAACTACGAGTAATAATTTTTTTTTAAAGCTGCTTGTCCCAGGTGCCTGGGCTCCTGATTTGTCCAACTTTGCTGATCAAACTTTCTCTGTTCATATGAGATCGCATTTCAGAATTAAATGCATCACTGAAATGATTGCGTTGAAGACCAGGAAGCCTGATTATTCTACCATCTTGAGGTTTTTTTGTTGTTGTTGAATAAACGCACTCATGTGATGCTGGAGGGGGGTCATAGATCATCAAATTCTGAGCTTAAAGGTCAAAGTACAAGATTGATATATTGATTTCAAATTTTTAACTTTAAGTCCTCAAATGCATAGAATTAGAAATGCCAGTATTTAAATTTTTTTCTGTATTTCAAACCAAAATGTGTGAAAATGGTTCCGAGAGTATGATGCCTGATAAGCACAACATTATTTTTTTTTGTTTGTTTGTTTTGGTTCTTTGACCAAGGACTATAGGAAAAGGTTACGTACCTCCGGTTAAATGTATGTTCCATCATGAAGGCTCTGTATTAATGAACAGTTGGAGCAGATGCTAAAGATTTGTGTTCATTAATGAAATGCTCTTTCTTGTTGAATCGCACAGTCTGTAATACTGACCCACGCACCTTATACACACTTTCCAGTCCTCAAAAAAAAGAAAAGGAAAAAAACGTACACAAACTTACGCCGTCATGCTGCTCAGATCTCACTCATGATGTTGACGATAACGGTCTGATTGTGTTTTTGTTTTTTGTCCTGATTTAGTATTTCTAACTGTAATAATAATGCAATAATATATTTTCCTGAGACAGTTGGAAGTTTTGCACCAAGCACAAACCATGTGTTCTCTGTGTACAGAACGAAAGCGTGAGAGGAGAGACGAGACATTTTTCCTCTTTTTGGGTTCCATAATTTTGACCACACACACAAAAGTGGTTCCCATGAACTTCACACTGCCAATCTTGTGCTTTCTGTATTATAATGTAGGATATCAGTAGATAGTGATGTAAATGAAATAAATTGTAAGGTAAAATAATCATCTGGACTGTACAATCAAAACCTATCATTGTTAATATTTTTTATTGTTGGTAGCCAATATTTTTGTGATTAATTTGCAAATAAAGAAACCACTGTCTTTTTACGCCTTTGATGTGGTTATTTTAGCGTATATATTTCCACAGCAGTATACACGGCACAGTGGATGGCCGAGAATCGGCTATCTTTTTCCATTATCATGAACTTATCGTGAAACTGGGACCTGCTGATCTAAAAATGACCTTTTTGCCCAAATATCTTATACACACTATTCTCCATAGTTTAACCTTATTTATTAGTAATGTAAATTTTCCCAACAAAATCCTTCAGAAGCACCACAATAACACAATTACACGGCTATCTGAAGTGTCCGTAAGAGAAAACGACCCACATTCTGGTTAACTTCTGAATGCTGTTAAACTGCACAATGCATTCAGACCTGTAAAGCTAAAAGATTTTATATTTAGAAAGGCCAGGGAGAATTGTGCAGCTAGTTTAGTTATACGTTAATGTTTACTTTTATTTATGCTTGTTTTTACGTTCATTAAACACATCATTCAGGTGACATCTTTTAAGTTTATAATTATATACATGCTATAAGAACTGCAACAATTTTAATAGTCCGTAGATGATAATTTCCAACATTCAGAAACTCCTGGCTGTCCCAAGACCACAGCTCTGCAGACTAAACCTGCAGTGAAATGATCACATGATCAAATTTCACTGCAAAATTGATTCATTACTATTCCTGTATATTATAGGCCTAAGCCTTTGATATAATGTTTCATTAACAATATAGTTTTATTATTGAAAATGTTTATTGGGTAGTTTTGTTTTTTTTTCTTTTGAAGGATGTTTTGGTGTGTGTTGCAACAACAGTTATTTACTAAAGATAATTACCACTTGGAGAAAGCTATTTGGTTCGTTCTTTATGTAATATGATTTGTGTGTGTGTGTGTGTGTGTGTGTGTGTGTGTATATATATATATATATATATATATATATATATATATATATATATATATATATATATATATATATATATATATATATATATAAAATCTCTGAATATCCATTCATCCATTTTCTGTACCTCGTATCCTACACAGGGTCGTGGGGAGTCGGAAACTTATCCTTGGTAACTCAGGGCACAAGGCAGGGGTCACTATGGAACTATGGATGGGCTGCAATCCATTGCAGGGCACAATCACACACACACACACACACACATTACAGACAATTCGGAAATGCCAATCCGCCAACATCACTTGTCTTTGGACTGGGGAAGGAAACCAGAGTACACGAAGGAAACCCCCGCAGCACAGGTGCTCAAGGTGATGGTGCTGGAGGTAAACTGGCCCACTCTCAATACCTGGGGTTTGCCAGTGAGGAAGTCATGCAAGGTCTGAAACTGTCAAAACACTTTATATCCCCAGAATGTACAGTCACTGAAAATATTTAATTGGGATTAATTGCAGCTTGGCCTGCTTTGTGTACCAACAGGATTCAGTGCAACTTTTCTATAATGAAATTTAAAGCGTTTTTTAATTAAATTAATGTTTTGGACTGTGAATTTGAACTTAATTTACAATGTTCCTTGAGATTCAGCTGGTCAGGTTCACCGGCACCATGTTTACTGGTTTGATTTGAAACAACATAATTCAAAATGTGGTGATGCAACAATTACACACGAGAATGTAATATTATTGCGTCACATTCCGTCACGTTCCCAAAATCTGTTCCTATACAAGAGAAATCTCTTCAGACCATCGATAACCACTGACACAGCAACTAGCAGTAACACAATAATTAGCAGCGACACAGCAACTAGCAGTGAGACAATAATTACCAGCGATTAGCAGCGACACAGTGACTAGAAGAAACTAGCAGCAACACAGTGATTAGCAGCAACACAGCAACTAGTAGTGACAGTAATTACCAGCGATTAGCAGCGACACAGCGATTAGCAGCAACACAGAGACTAGCAGCGATTAACAGAGACACAGCAACTAGCAGTGACACAGTAATTGACAGCAACGCAGCGATTAGCAGCGATACAGCATCTAGCAGTGACACAGCAATTAGCAGCGACACGGTAATTAGCAGAGACTCACAGCAACTAGCAGTGACACAGTAATTAGCAGCGACTAGCAACAACTAGCAGAGACACAGCGATTAGCAGTGACACAGTAATTGACAGCAACGCAACGATTAGCAGCAACTAGCAGTGACAGTAAGTAGCAGCGACTAGCAGCAACACAGTGATTAGCAGCGACACAGTGATTAGCTGCGACTAGCAGTGACACAGAGACAGACACAGCAACTAGCAGCGACACAGCAACTAGCAGTGACACAGTGATTAGCAGCAACACAGCAACTAGCAGTGACAGTAATTGGCAGCGATGCAGCGATTAGCAGCGATACAGCATCTAGCAGTGACAGTGACACAGTAATTACCAGCGACTAGCAACAACTAGCAGTGACACAGTAATTGACAGTGATGCAGCGATTAGCAGCAACACAGCAGCTAGCAGTGACACAGTAAGTAGCAGAGACTAGCAGCGACAGTGATTAGCAGCGATTAGCAGCAACACTGTGATTAGCAGCGACACAGTGACTAGCAGTGACACAGTAATTACCAGCGACACAGCGACTAGCAGCAGCACAGTGATTAGCAGCTACTATCAGTGACACAGAGACAAGCAGAGACTACCAGCGACTACAGAGACACAGCAACTAGCAGCGACACAGCAACTAGCAGTGACACAGTAATTGACAGAAACACAGTGATTAGCAGTGACACAGCAACTAGCAGTGACACAGTAATTGGCAGCGATTAGCAGCAACACAGGGACTAGCCGCATCTAGCAGTGACACAGTAATTGGCAGAGACACAGTGATTAGTAGCGACACAGCAACTAGCAGTGACACAGTAATTGGCAGCGATGCAGTGATTAGCAGCGATACAGCATCTAGCAGTGACATAGTAATTAGCAGCGACACAGCAACTAGCAGTGACACAGTAATTACCAGCGATTAGCAGCGACACAGGGACTAGCAGCAACTAGTAGAGACACAGTAATTGACAGCGATTAGTCTGCACAAAGACTAGCAGTGACTAGCAGCGTCTAACAGAGACACATTAACTAGCAGTGACAGCAATTAGCAGCGACTAGCAGCAACTAGCAGCGACACAGCAATTAGCAGCAACTAGCAGAGACACAGTAATTAGCAGCAACACAGCGACTATCAGCAATGCAGAGACTAGCAGTAATACAGCGACTATCAGCAACACAGCGATTAGCAGCAACACTGCAACAGTGCCATGTTTGAATGAAGAGTGTATAATCATCACTGCACCAACATCCGCAGGTACTGTTCCAGTGGCAGTTACAGTGCCGGCTGTAGAAGCAGTTCAATCTGTAGCTAGTGTCCCAGCTGCAGACACTCTTCCATCTATAGAAAGTGTATCAACTTGTGACACAGTTCCAACTGTAGATGGTGTCTCAGTTCTAGTTGCAGCTGCAGATGAGCTTCCAGCTACATCTCAAGCTCCAGGAGCACGAGTGAAGTGCAGCAGGACAAGGACACAACGGTAAGAACAAAACTCTAATTGTGTCATTTTAATTTTGAATAATAATAATAGTAATAATACAGTGGGGGATATAGGTATCAACAATCTTTTCAGTAAATATATTTCCAATGAGGTTATATTTTCACATGAAATTTTCACCAGACATCAGTATTAACTCAAGAAATCCACAAATATAAAGAATTCACAACAATAAACTCCATAAATGAAGTTATGTGTAATAAAGTGGAATGACACAGGAAAAAGTATTGAACACGCTAAGAAAAATCATTTCATGAAATATGCATGTCACTATAATGTACAAGTGTGTGTGTGTGTTCGTGTGTAGATGGAAGCTGGTCACAAGCCAGTGAGGATTTTTAATGAAAGCGGAATATGTGCTAATATTCGGTTATGTGACACACAACAATTTTATAGTCGATTGATATTTAGAGTTATCGTCACATCACAGTTTACACAGGGATAAAAACTTCCATCAATAAACCAGTCCCCAAACTTCATTCTGTGAAGGAGATTAAGTTGTAAGTGGCTGAGTTAGATAAAGAATAGAGGTCCAGCTGTTGCAGGGTTTTCAGCGTGACCTGTTCTACTCCAGCCAGGGACACATCTCATTGGCATTGTATGAGCTGATTGCTGAGACTTCGTCAGAAAAAGGGGAATATTCTTCAAATTGTGTCTTCACAAATCAGAGAATAACTTCTCTAATAGACCACGAGCACCCTAGTTATCTCAGAAATCTGAAATGATCTTAAATCTGAATGTACGGTTATAAAAGGAAAACATATGGGGCGACCAAGGAAGATGGCAAAGATCAGGATAGAAAACTCAAAGCAATATGCCTTCAAAATAGAAAATGCACAGTAAAACAAATGAAAAACAAATGGGTGGAAACAGGAGTCAATGTTTGTGACAGAACTGTAAGAAATCGGCTGAATGAAATTTTTTTCATTCAAATTGAAATGGATTTTCATATAGAAAAGCCAAACGAAAACCAGCACTAACACCTAAACAGAAGAAAACACGGTTGCAGTGGGCTAAAGAGAAGCAATCGTGGAGTGTGGATGATTGGATGAAAGTGATATTCAGTGATAAATTGTGAATCTGCATTGGCCAAGGAGATGATGCTGGAACTTTTGTGTGGTGCTGCTCTTATGAAACATATCAAGATGACTACCTGAAGAAAACAATCAAATTTCCCCACTCGTTTATGATATGGGGTTATATGTCAGGAAAGAACCTGGGGAGACCTCAACAGTCAATGCACAGGTATATGTGGAAATTTTGGACACTTTTCTCATTCCATTGATAGAAAATAGTTTTGGTGACGATGCATCCTGCCACAGAGCAAAAAGTGTAAAAGCTTTTCTTCAGGATAGGCAGATCAACTCAAAATTTATTCTGCTAATTTAAGAAATTGGTCAACAAGGCTCCACTCTGCAAAGCTGATCTGTCAACTGATAATTTGAGAAAGTTGGAACCAGCTTCATGGAGAATATTGGGTGCTTCTCATTTCTTACTTGTGCATCTTCATTTCCTTTCCTCACTTCCTTTCCATGCGTCTTAGCTCCACTCCCTTAAGATGTGAAGGAAGGATATAAGGAATAGATGTTAGGAGAGAGGAATAGAAGCAAGTTGAATGGAATATCCTCGCTCTCTCAAGCGTCACTTCGAAGTGACGTCAGTTAATAACTACACTCAGCTGGATGACCTAACTGCACTTCAGGGATCTGCTGTTTAATGTGTTGGAGTTTGGTTAATAACAACATTCTTATTAAAGCAAAATGCACTGATAGTATATGGAATGTCTGGGTTATTCAACAACAAATTAATGAACAAGACATAATTAATGATAATACATAATCTTTTGTGCAGTTTTGCATATCCAAACATGCAAGGATCAATTAATTACAATACTCATTGTAAACATATTATTATTTAATTATATTTCACACAGAATTCATCACATCATCAAGGGACCTTTTGTTTGAGATTGTGGCAGATTTAAAGGAGTGAAATTTATATGTGCATCTGTTATTTTTTTTTTATATGAAACACTTCCGCATAGGATACACCTATGTATCTTTACTCCTAGCTCCTCGTTAAGTTCCTCACTCCTTGTTCTTCACCTCCTCACGGTGCAATTAGAGAAGTGATATGTCCTTCAAGATGGTTGACTTCAGTTTATTTCCAGGTCACAGGCTGGAGGACAGAGGAGCGAGGAAACGAGGAAGCATCAGTTTGAGTATTGAGAAGCACCTATTGTTTTTCATTAGTGAAGTCAATGCCTCAAAGAATTCAGGCTGTTGTAAAAGCCCGAGGTGGAACAACAAAGTACTAATTGTGATTTTTGTTGTTGATGATTCCATAATTTTTTC
>NC_030433.2:10988898-11116398 GCF_001660625.3 Ictalurus punctatus | reverse complement strand
TCATGACAAAAAATTCCAATTAAGTCTATTTTGGGCTCAGGATGTAAGTCTACAATATTGTAGAAAAGTGCAAGGGGTGAATACTTATGCAAGACAAACTATAATTTTGTGTGTTTTTTAGGTTCACTTCAGGTGTGTAATATATCTGATGAAGGCAGATAAACATGCATTTAAAAGGCTCATGTGGTGTTTGTCTTTAAAAATTTTCCCTCGACCCACTTGACCGAGCATAACGTGGCCTTTCTTCTAAAACGGGTTTGACACCTGCTGTAAGGTTACACAGTTGGCCCTTTGGTTATTGTACATTGTAGTTGTGTTTAAAACTGTTATATTCCTCGTAATCCTGGCGGTGCTCTGGGGTATTTTTGTTTTCAGTTGTCACTGTGGTCTTGTGTTCTGATCCTAATTTTTTAAATATCTTTTATTCAGAACTAAGACCCCAGGACCAGGTGCTCAGTCTGCTCTCAGGGCTCTGGCTCGTTCCGGCATGAAGATCGGCCGCATTGGTAGGTGGAAACCTGTCACACACGCAGTGAAGCAATAAAAAAAAAAGATTTTACGGGACACGTCCAAATTAATCCCGAACTTTCATGGCCTGCTGATCTAAGCAGATAAAAATGGAACTTAAGGATGAAAAGTTGCTTTTAAAAAATGACACTGTTTTGATGTTTTAATGATGTGTAGTGTTAATATTAAATTTTTCTTAGGCTGAGACACTATTAAAGCTGCTGATATGAAGGACAATCCAATGATTTTTAACATTTATAAACCGCAAATTCACCCCTACTCTGATCATTTTTGGCTAGTCTGTTTTTTTTTCTCTCTGATTGATTCCAAAGCAGAAATATTTTGGTTTCTTTTGCCTCGATCACCGAGTGGTGTATTAGACATATAAACTATGCCTTTTTAGTGTGTATTTTTAAACGGCTGGATGATCAAGCTCGTTATATAACTGCCTGTAGCTAGTAGTTTATAAGATAGTTTTGGCATGTCTGCACTGTACTAATGCTCTGTTCTGCCAAAAAGACAGTTTAGACCTTTTTATATACAGTGTACAAGGTCAGTGGTAATTTTTATATGCTGTACATGAAGACAAGGGTTAGGAACCTTGAAATCCTCGAAACCATGAAAACTGCAGAACCGAAGGTCCAGAGGGTCGAGCTAGACCTGATCCTTTAAAAACACAAACACACTTGTCTAGCCTGAAAGACATTCCATCCCTTAGTCTTTTGGCTTGACTCCACCTTGGTAGGAGGGCCTGGACCTCCACCTCATGGGCATTTTATATTCTTATTCTGCAGCAATTTAAAAACAATCTGTTCAATCCTGAGTAATTTGCCAGAGAAAGGCCAACAGGCATGGACATAAATGCAGTGTTTGTGTGATGGTCACACAAAGACCGAACTGTGGGATTTCTACACACCTTGTATGTTTACAATAAACACATCACCCAAGGTTACAGCCAATGAACCGGGCAAAATGTTCCGTTTTGAATGTGAGTAGGGGTAGAAGTAGGTCTGTGTTTTTGGTGTCGGTCTTGTTAAGCTGTAAGGTACAGTGCAGGAGTTAACCTTGATTGTCTTTTCTTCTACCAGAGGACGTCACCCCAATTCCATCAGACAGCACCCGCAGAAAGGGAGGTCGCCGTGGGCGTCGTCTGTAAACCATTATGGATTTTTTTCCAAATAAAAAGTCAAATAGTCTCAAGACTCTTGTCTCTTATGTTCAAGCATTCATAAAAAGTGATCCTCATTCCCATTTACAGACACTTTATCTATGATTATTTTCCATTTTTACCATTATACAAATATTTAAGTGAAATTTACATGGACTGCAAAACATTGTACAAATTATAAAAAGATGAAAGGCTATTCGGTATAAACAAAACTTAATTATCATTTGTACTTGTTTTATGAATTGTATCTTGAATTACTTATCCATTCATATTAAATGTAGAAACAGCATGCTGTGCTAAATGTGTGTTCACTGCTTATGGTTTTAGCATGTTACGTAAAAGGTTTCTTGGCCCGAGATGTTCATTACAGGGAAAAATATGCGGAACAGACATTCGTGAGCCACAGTTATGCTTGTCTGAGACTTTTACTTCCTCTAGCCCTGTTTCCACTTCATCATTTCTCTGACTGACGTTTTAATAAAATCAAGTGTTTTGCTTTTGTTTTAAAAAGTCTTATTGTCAACATTTCAGCCCATGAGATTTGGTTTGCAGTATTTATGCATACAAGAAACTGGTTTAAACCATGTACAGTTGCAATCAAAATTATTCAACTCCCCATTGCAAATCAGGTTTGTCAATTTAAAGACTTTCAGCTGTTTGCAAAGAACAAATCAAACAAAAGCAATTGAAGCATTCGTCATGTTGAACAAGTGGTTTCCCCAAATTCAACTGAAAATGCAACATATGATGATTTCTCCAGTTTCAGAATTATTTAACCCCTTCATGGCAAGCATCTTTAGTGCTGATTTGCAATGGGGTTGAATAATTGATTGCAACTGTAATCTCAGAAAAAAAGTACAAAACTGTACCTTTCCTTGCCTTACCTGTTGTACCTTTACTATGTATCGTACACCATATGGTGAAATGTGTCCGCACACCTGAACATCACTTGTGCTTTTAACATCCCAGTCCAGATTTAGTCCCACTTTACTATTATAATAATCTCCACTCTTCTGGGAAGGCTTTCCACTAGATTTTGGAGTGTGGCTGTTGGGATTTGTGTTCATTCAGCCTCAAGAGCATTATTGAGGTCAGGCAGTGATGTTGGGTGAGGAGGCCTGGGGGCATTCCAGCCCATCCCTGAAGTGTTCAGTCTATCCTTGGCAAAGCATGTCTTCATAGAGCTCGCTTTGTGTATGGTCATGCTGGAAAAATCTATGCAATTGTGTGCTTCCAAATTTGTGGCAACAGTTTTAGGGAAGAACCACATATGGGTATGATGGTCAAGTGTCCACAAACATTTAGCTGTATAGTATATCTGTTATCTGTGTATATAAATGTGGATATAGTGTACCTTTTAAGGTACACCAAAGGTCCAGTATTTGTTTTAAGAGCTACACTACTGTACATGGACCTTTAAAAGATAAACTATAGCTGCAAAAGATGTACTCTTGAGGGAAACAAAGAAAGGTACTTTTTATGACCCCTTTTCTTCTAAGAGTGCAGGTTCCCAGGGCTGTTCCTGGAGTACCCCCTAGTCTGCACACTGATTCAACTAATCAGTTAGACAGTTGTGCGTAGAAGAAAAAGGACAAGGCGTTCAGCAGGACAAGGGTTTGGAACATATGACTGAAACAGACTTTTGATTCTATTTTATTACTCTTTTTTAAATTCTGTTTACTCTGGACTGTGATGAAAGTCCTCAGGCTGTGAATCCGACTTTATCCACCTTCCTTTCTACCACACAAACCAGCCTACTAGCTGGTAAAAGGTTTGTCCTTTTAAAAAAAAAAATTATATATTTCTAGGCTATATTAGTGCTAAACTATTATACATGCCCCAATTTAAGTCACGTTTACAGCCACTTTACATTTTTTATGTAAAGTTATTTTATTTCACTCTCATAGACCACATTTGCTTTGGGAACACAAGTGAAAGAGTAGAAACATGGGAATGAGCTGTAGAAAGCGGTGCTGATTGAATCCAGACTGCTCCTAGCAACTGATGACGTGGAGCCTGCTTAGCGAATCAGAAAAAAAAAGAGTTGTTCATGAATATTCATTTCTTCTGGTTTGGGACTTTTCCTCTTTTGTGTTGATCAGTTCTGCTTCAGTTCTATCAAATCTGAGCAGAGGCAAGACTCTGTCTGGCTGTCGAGTTTTCCTGCAAATTTAATCAAACTTTTATCCAAAATGTCTGAGGAACAACTGATTTCTGTTCCAAATGAGCAACCTACCATTGCTTTGAGGGCTTCGACAGGGTGAGAAACTTAATTTATATATTCGTATAATTATATTTATAAAGATTTATCTGTTTAATTGTTTTTTAATTATTTACTTGCCATTATCAGCATTATATTTACTTACATAAAAAATGCTGAAATGCCATTTTTTGTTTCTTCTATTCATTTGAACACAGCCATTTCAGAATGCTCAAACAAATAAGTTACTTACGTGTAAGCCTAAGTGTAAAATTGTGGAAATTATTAAAATCAAAACACATGATTATACAAATCTATCTATTAATATATAGTTGTCTAATTACTTATCTCTACATATTCCTAGGTTACTTTCAAATTTGAAGACATAAACAATAGCTATGAAAAATAATATACTAGATAAAAACCAGGTATCTATATAGAATTCTTTATAGTCTTACTAGCATACGTTTAAACATAAGCAATTTTAGGTGAATTATTATTATTATTATTTATTTTAATTTTTTTTTTTGCAATTTTACATTTATTAGTTACAAGTCATTTCAGCTTCCTGTCCTGGACAGCATTAAAAAAAATGGTGGTAGAAGAAAACACTAATGTGCAGTGAGAAGGCGTCCGAGAAACGGCCTTGGAAACTATAAATTATGAAATGTTATCCAAATATGACATGACTATGCGGGGGGGTACAGAAGTCAGGCTGAGATCATAATTCTTCCCATTTGCTGTCTCAGGAGTTCCAACAAGAAGGCACTGAAGGTGGCAGGACTGGCGGTGTTGGCTGCCTTGCTCATCGCAGGTCAGGCCTTCACTGCCTACTCGGTGTACAAGCAGAGCGAGAAGCTCAGCCTGCTGGAGAGACGCTCGGACCGTCTGCAGGAGATGACCGTCAGGGCCAGGGGTGAGTCGGCTGTGTGAGACGCACTGTATACTGAAACAAAGTTTTTCTAGAGTTTGAATCGAATTTGGTGTAAAAGGATCGATATGCAACATTCCTCAAATAATTCCTAAGTTTTGGTTCGTTCAGCGATTGGGATCAAATGTTATTTATTGCTGCTTTAATACTTTAATGCATTTTGGTATTTAGTATGTCCCGTGTTTAAAAAAAAAAAAAAAAAAAAAAAAAAAAAAAAAAAAAAGCCAAACATATGCATGCCTGTTTAAACACAATTGAAAATATTCATCCTTTCACTTCCTTTTCTCTATTCAGCTAATCGCACGCCAATGAAGATGGCCGTACCCATGAGCTCCTTCCCTCTGCTGGTTTCTGATTTCTCAGATAAGAAGGTAAAGATACTCCACCTTTAATGTGCAGTATGAAAGTTTGGCCAGCATGTGGCAGGATTGAACTAAAATTCACGCTGTACCGAGAAAATACGCTCAGCTCCCTGTCGTGTGTGTAGTCCTTTATGTAGACAATAGAAGCCTTTATTTCATTCCCCATGTATGAGGATTATAAATGTGGGTTTAATGTGGGCCATGATTCTGTTTAGGAAGAGGAAAACATTATTTTAGAAGCTTTGATTTGATATTTTGATGCATTTTCCAGGTGGAGTCCACTCCTCCTCCTAAAGGTAGGTTAGACTGTTTCTACATTCACTTCCAGTCTTCTGCCCATTCATACCATTTTTAACTCAATGTGGGATTTAATTTTTTTGTCATTTATAAATGACGCAGCAACAATCTAACAATATCATAATTGATCAAATTCTTTCTGGTCATGTGACCAGAATTGTTCCGATATAAGGATGTAATCTGGCCTCAGTTTACACAATTATGTATTTTCTCTCACAAAGTAGTGATTTTATTTTGATTAGATTTGACATTTTTAATTTTCATCTATTTATTTGGAATATAAACAATTATGTCTGAAATTATAGATAGTTATATTATGGAGATTTATTTTTATAATATTCTATTTTTATTTATTTATTTTACATATTATTTATTTGGATACTGCTCAGGTAAAATCTCATTAATTCATCAAAACGAACTGACCAAAAATGTTAAAGAGGATTGTTTGTTTTAAAAACAATCAATCAATCAAAAAACAGATTTTTAGTACTTTTATATGTATGTTTACTAAATACTCTGTTAAAAACTTAAATTACAAATGGTTAATTTTGTTATATATTCACCACTTCTATAAATACTAAAGCATAAAAACTTTTTGTTTCTTTCTTGGACTTATAAGACAAGAATGTGCAAACGTTCATCGATGTCCCACTTTTTAGAAAAATAATCAAGACAAAACTAAAGAAACTAGTGCTAAATAATTTCAGACAACAAAATAATAAAGGGAATGATAAAGAATGAATAATAAGTTATTTTTTAAGGAAAAGAGAGAAACCCACCCCAACCTTCTGCTGGTAGGATAATATAATCATGATTATTCTCAGTTTACATTAGAGCATTGGCCAAGTAAAAGCACGTTTCTAATTTTACTTATTTATTTAAATTATTTTAGACTAGAAAGTTTTATAGTAAACATTAGTGAGTATATTTAGAATTAATATTTAAAAACTCATGTGTCCAGGACTACTGTGTGAACCGTGCGGTTGAGACCAAAGTTTGCCATTATAGATAATTTCATATTCCTCCATATTAACTCTTACCTCTTGCCATGTAAAAATAATAAAGGGTTCAAATATGAAATCCCATCCTCTTGTAGTTTTTTAGGTTTTCATCTTTAGGTTTAACTTTGAAGCTTAAAATTAGATTTTTGTTCTTTCCTCAGCACCTCTGACTAAGTGCCAGCAGGAGGCTGCAGGTTTGGTCCAAGTCTCTCTGCCATTGTTCAAGCCCAAGTGTGATGAGCACGGTGCCTACGAACCTGAGCAGTGCTGGCAGAATGCTAGGTGCTGGTGTGTGGACGAGAATGGAACTGCAGTTGCTGACTCTGTGGTGGAGGGCCGTGCTCAGTGCAGTGCCACTAAGGTTTAGGTAATACAGAAGAAAACATCAAGCAGTCATTTTTGGGAAGCTTTGTGTGGAAGCTGTACATCCGCATTCAGATCTTCTAGAAATAATAGTATTCTTTATAACATTCAACATAACTAGCATCTCCTGTTTAATGTTACATTAATTAAGATGAATATTTCACTGAAAAATTGCCTTTCCACTTTTTCAGAATCTGCCAATAAGAACTGAGGGATGAATATCCACATCCACATGAAGACTCTTTTTTTCCATTTGCTTTTTCTGGCTTTCAGAAATTAAAGTAGTGTGAAACATTAAATACTGTTATGAGCAGACATTAAGCGCATTACACATTTTTGGGATAGTTGGTTAAAATAAAGCTTCATAAGCATCATAATATAATGATAAGCATAATGCACTGTCTTGGTTAGTTTGGGCATGTTCTGAGAAACTATTCTTACTTTGTTATATCATATTTTAATAGAATATGCTTATTATCCTTTTCATTTAGTAAACTACAGTGTGTGATAAGACACTGAGTAGTGCATGATATTAATGAGAATATAATGAAATTTGGACAACTAAAATTGGTGAAAATAAATTTGTACTAACAAAACATGTGTGAGTATTTATTGCATACAGAACCAGCAGAGGATTGATGAGACAAGTATTTTTATGTGAGTCTCTCTAGTATTTAATGTGAAATGTAAAACAGTACACCTCTACTGAGTCAGTGATGAAAAGCAAACTTTGTGTTGAATACACTTCTGTAATTATAACAACAAAATACAGATTTCATAATAACCGAGGCCCCCCCATTATAATTTATACAGAAAATAACTTTTTATGTTGAATGATACTGCAATGAGATTTGTAAGAAATTGCAGATTCCACCCCCGAAACATGTTAGGATAAGCTTGTTCCCCAAAAATGCTAATTTATCAAAGGGACAATTCACTTCAGTCTCAGCAATATGTGTATAATACCACCTAAAATGACATTCAATCAGTTATAGCATTGGAGCGGCAGTGGGACATCAAGAACCTTCTCTGAACAAATGGGTACGTGACCGTAATATTCATTCAGAAAGGCATTGTGTCTTGATAATCCTATCACCTCACCATTTGGGGTCACACCTGTAACGATATCAGTACTGTGAGAATGGAAAGTTATCGCATCGCAGGCTATCCGTAATTTACATTAAAAGTGAAACCTCATTTACATTGCGTGCAGAAAACCTGGTTTGAAATTAAAAGTGAGGTGTATCAACAAGCCAGTAACACACTTTTACTAAAGTGTAAACAATGAGGTAAACAATTCAAGAAGCAACCTGAAAATATCTTACCATTAAAAGTATTTATGAATAAAGTCATATTACGACAAAAATGATGTAACAGAAATGACATACTAGGAAAGGTTGTTAAAACATGGTGTCATACAAAACAATACTTTTACAACTGGCCAGAATATTGCAAATGAGTGCTTACTTTTGGTCAAGAAATAAGAGATGAAAGACAATGGCACTTAGAATCGTCACACTATTTTAGCACTGGATTAACATTTATACGTTTGTCAGCAATTTTTAAACCAACTGCATAGAAGTCAACTGGTTCAAACCCTGATAACATTTTTGGTACACAAACATTTGTTTCATTATCTCCCATTCAACACAACATATCAAACCCGCAGGGATAATGTGCAAATGTGCTCCCAGCATCAGAAAGGCAGTAACACTCACATGCCTGGTCATCACTCCATCAGCTACACTGAGGGGCTCAAATCAGTGCCGAGTGAGCTGTAATTAGACACTGGTGACACGGTATATGCTGTGAATAATTCAACCAACCTGCAGTGCAAATTTCAACAGAGGCTGACTGGAATGTTAGAAAATCTTTAGGGGAAAAAAAAACAAAAAAAACAACACCTTTTAGACAGGTCCCAGATCATAATGTTTAGCTCACCATTTTAAATATCAGTGAGAGTGCTGAAAGTGATACCGGCTCTACACTGATGATTATTATGTTACATCTCTTTAGGAAAACTCAAAGCTTCAAGTGTATATTTCTTTCATACTGGCAACCAGGTAACATCTCTTTAAAGGTTTACACATGCTTTAGACTTGCCAGTCCCTCTAAAACTGTATGACTTGTGTAGGGATGTAGTACTTCCTGGAAAGACTTTTGAGGTTGATGATTCTTCCCAAACACCGTCCATGTCCATAACTCTATTTACTTTTCTTAAAAGAGTTGAAATAGCCCTTGATGGTCTGCTCGATGTTGGGCATGTTATAGTTCTGTGCAGCGTAGATGCCTGTGCAAGTTCCCAGAAGCACGCCCATAATGGCTGCTGAACGCAGCTTCGCTATGAAATATCCAGCTAGGAAGCCCTTGAGCAAGGGAGAGCTCAGAACACTCCCACCCTGAAACAAAACAACAGGTAAGTTATGTTGGGTTCAGATTTTTACATTTGTGTAGATGCATGTGTTTGTACTAATCCTAAATCAGCAATATTATGAACTTGCAGATTAAAGCAACCTGTCTGCTTCCAAGTGTGGGTTCATTACCGTAAGAACATAATTTACCCATATTTGAATATATTTCATAGTTTGCAGACAGGATTTTTCTGAGATATTAGCTGGATACACCAGAGGTGTTGACTATATGGACCACAGTAAAGGACCAGCCTGACAAAAGATTCCAATCTGGCCCCACTAAATAGATTTCAATTTAGAGCCATATTGCTGCATTTGACTAAAGGTCCTCGTAAATCTCGACCCCGACCAAGAAAAACCAAAGAAAATGACCCTCAAAATTTGGAATTCCTACTCAGGAAGTCAAGATGGTCTCCGAGTTCCTCCAAATTCAGCAAGTGACGTCAACTCAACATGACTGTGCACAGCATCAGAAGTAAACATAGTAGCATTTCTTACCCACTTTTAAGAATGGCAATGCTTTGCGACCGCCTCCAAATGTTTCAGATTACTCACTCAGTGGGAAGGTGCAAGGCAGTACAGTTATGGCTCAGTAGGGCTGAGGAAAAGATGCAAACTATGTTCGTCTGGCTCTATACTTGTTCTTCGGGTACACCAGTGCTGAAAAACCAGCCTCAAAGAGATGGGGTCGATGCAAATGGGAGAGGTTTTTTTCACTGCTGTCACTCAGTTCTCTGTATTTGGCATGCACAGATATCCAAAAACCCACCAATGGCTTTTGTGTGAACCTCTTTGTACAATCGTTTAAAATAAAAGTTTTCCGGCGACCCCCTTGCTACTGCTTTGCGACCCCCAGGTTAAGAACCACTGATGTAGATAAATCAACAGACACATTCACAATTCAATTGAAAATTCAATAGACACAATTCAACAAATTAGAATTTTTGGTCCATGTAACCCCTGAAATGTTCAGATTTAATTATCTGCCTGTTGATCTTTAAGTATATTTTCTGTATTTAATACTACTACTACTACTACTACTAAGTCACCACAGTGAAAACCATGCGAATATTTTGTGGTTATGAGAGTCTGGAAGGTAAACGTAGATCCGTTAACAAGTCCGTGGAGTTGGAAGGAGTTTAAGTGGTTACATTTTTACGATGTGTATCTAAATTAGACAAAATGAAAAACAATACAAAAGGTAAAGAGCTGTTACAATGGCTGTAACTAAATATGAGGACACTGAGGTCTGGACCTTGGTCGTTTTGGAAGGTTTTTTTTTTTTATTATTCAAATGTAGCATCTCCAGTTGTCAAATGTGACTAGGAAACAGCAACATCCTGATAACATCGTGGCAGAATGTAGTGAAAGTGATAAAGACCCAATCAGCAGTGATGAATGGTTTTTAACTGACCTCAGAACAGCTGAGGAGGATGCTTCAGGTTTGGCCATAAATTTAATTTCCCATTATGTTTAACTCTAACAAGATGTTTAATATATACAAAAGGCAGAGAAGAACTGCAGGTCTGAAGTCATGCAAGTGTTTACCTGAGGAACCTCACTCTCCACTCGCTGCCGAATGTCCTCCAGCTGGCCTTTAAGCTGCGTAAGATCCTTCAGCTGCCTGAAAGGGTCCTACAACACACAACATGACACAGATAACACTGGGAAAGGTTCTCCCAACAACCAGAAAACCTGCTCCAGACTCCAGACCTGCTGTCACTTCTTACAAAAAAAAATGGTGCAGCTTCAGCTAGTACAAAGTAAACAAAAGTGATAAGAACATATTTATTACACTTAGAGATTTATTCAAAGCTAGAAACATGTTTGATCAGCACAATGGTAAGGACTGCAAGAGACATGTACAGAAATTAAAGTGGACAAAATGAGTCACTACAATGAGTCACTACTGCTGACCAGAGTGTGCCAAACAGTACTCAAAATACAAAACACTAACAAAATAATAATAATAATAAAAAAAAAAATATTTAAACAACGATATAGGAAGTTCTAGATGGACCAACAGGACAAACTGACTTGGTGTTCATGACACAACGTTAACTTGTTACTTTGAAACCACCACATACACACGCTAATGTGAAGTTTCAGAATTTAATAGTTTCATAATGTAGGCTACATGCCACAAACGCTAACAACCTAACCGAACACCTCGCACCGAAGTGACTATATAAATTATTACACGTTAAATAAATAACCAAAACTTTACAAACCTTATCGTCCGCCATGTTCACGTGTGAGAGGAGAGCTAGTCAGGGTTGCCAGATATGCCTTACAAAAACAAAAGCGCATTTCAACTGCCACTTAAAATCAGTCAAAATTAAACCAATAGAATAGAATAGATATTAAATTAGGTTTGAATGTCTTATACGATATATAGCCAAAAATTTGTAAGCACCTGACTATCATAACAATATGAACATCCCATTCCAGATTTATTCCCCCTTTGCTGTTATAATAACTCTATTCCACTCTTCTGGGAAGACTTTCCACTAGATTTTTTAAGTGTGGCTGTGGGGATTTGTGTTCATTCAACCACAAGAGGTCAGGCACTGAAGCCAGGCAAGGAGTCAGTGTTCCAGTTCATCCTGGTGCATTGAGTGCAGGACACTCGAGTTGTTCCACTCAATCCTTGGCAAACCATGTCTTCATGAAGCTGGCTTTGTGCACAGGGGCATCGTCATGCTGGAACAAGTTTGGGGCTCTTAGTTCCAGTGAGTGGAAATTGTAACTCTACAGCATACAAAGACATTCTAGACAATTGTGTGTTTCCAACTATATGGCAACAGTTTGAGGAAGAACCATATATGCGTGTGACAGTCATGTGTCTGCAAACTTTTGGCTGTATGTATGCATGAAATATAAATAATAGTGTACATACTGTACTATTACTTATAATACAACTAACACAGGACAACATAAGACATCAGAAAAGAGGATAGTAACACAGTGACAGACAGGGCAAAATAATCAATAAGTACAGATAATATACTATACAATACACAACCTAAACTATATTCCACACTAATATTGATAATGTAAATTCTGTTAATAGTCCTGAAACTATTAACAGAACATGTATGAACATATAAAGTGACTTGTGCATGGTAGGTAAAGTGACTGTATGCAGTGATAGTAATGAACAATACATTAAACAAGTGTATGTGCATGTTATAAAAGCACCATAGGTTATTATTGCAGACACTACAATCAGAGGTGTAATAGTGTAATAGAACAGTAGAAGAGGAGCATTCAAATGACAGTCACAGACAACAATTCGGTCCTGCATTGTAAAGTAGCAGGGAATGTTAATGTGCAAAGTTGCACATGCAAATCAAATATACAAATGAATGATGTCATATGTAGTTATATAAGAGAGAGATAACAGAATCATATTTATGGTTGCAGTAGTGATATTCATAAATAGTTTCATACTCACTGACTCACTCATTCACTCACTCAATACTCACTTGTTTGCTCACTTTCAGTCACCGCTTTTACTAAGATCGGGGCCGTGGTGCATCTATCCCTGGAATACTGGCGGGAGTACACCCTGGATAGAATGCCAATCCATCATAGGACACACATTCACACACTCATTTACACTTAAGGGCAATGTATCTTACCCAATCCACATACTGGCATGTTTTTGGGAGGCAGAAGGAAACCAGAGAACTCAGAGGAAACCCAAGCAGACACATGAAACTCTGCACAGACAGTAACCTGAGCTCAGGATTGAACCAGATAACCTGGGGCTGTAAAACAGCAACCCTCTGTGCCTAGTAATATACTACTCCTAATGAAAATATTGTTCATGCTGAAAAAAAAAACACAATACAAACCATCATAGAACTTGTAATGGTTTTAATGGATATAATGGGAATTGTATTGGTCCCTGTGGGTCTCTACTGGTAATTTGTTGCCTTATATTGATGACATGTTATGTCTAGTGGATACCATTAAGTACCTACCTACATCCTTAATACAGAATAGTACATAATGGAAACGATTTGGTAATGGTTTTAATGGTTAACAGTTACTAGTGTTTACAGTACTAGAGTTAACAGCTATTAGAGTTACTGTAATTCAATGTAGTTACGTATTATTGCCATCTTTTCACCTATTCACTATATTGCATATGTGTGTGATAGCCTGTGCATTTTCCGGATGCGTTTAAAAAATCTTCTTTTCTATTTGACTCGCAGAAGATTAAGATAATTAATATAAACACAACTCACTGGGAGAAAACAGTCAACCCGACAACTGAGCCAAAGTACTCGGAAAACAGAGATCTGGCAACCCTGCAGCTGCCCCAGTCAGGGCGGGAGAGTGAGCCACTCTGAGTTTGATTCAGATGGTCTGGAATGAAGATTTGAAACACAGCCATTCAGCCATGTTCATAAATACTATTTTATTTTAAATGATCTTTAAAGCAGTTATATTTTATTATGCATAATATCAAAATCGTTAAAAACGAACCTTATTGGATGAATTATACTGTGTGATAACCTTTTGATATTTTGTTAAAATCTTTGTGATGATTCATTTATCCATTTATCCCCCCTCCCAAAAAAAAATCTCACTCATAATTGTAATTATTAATAGCAAATTAATAATTAATTCAAAGATATATTTAGACTATGGGTCGGGAAATATACGATGATGTGAGCCAAAAAAGAAAAAAAGAGGCCGGTCCTGTGAAGTAGCTTATGTCCTCCACGCTGTCAAAAATAACAACAATATGGAGACGTCGTTGCTATGGCAACCCAGCGACGATGAGCATGATGACGCAAACGGAGGCTGGTGCATGTCGGACCTTAGACGGCGTGACGAGTTAAGGTGGACCAGGGTATACACACAGACACACACACACACAAACACACACACACTTCTTACTCAAATGGGAACTGCCATTAACTCTGGGGCATGGCATGAATATTCAGTAAATTAAAAATGCATTTCAAACAGGTCCAGATAATTCATGACTGTTCTTCCAGTGGCATGTTCAACAGGAATGACACCACATAGTACTTCACAGAACAAAACCACATTTGCATAATATTTCATTCATTCATTAGTGCAAAAATCAATGGCACCTTTACTGTTTAGGCTTCATAGTTGCTCTACTTTCTAATACATAAGAGATTTTAGTCAAAACACAGCAATGATGATTTCAATCAGTATGAGTCTGGGTGAATCGAATAGGTGTAATCAACTTCTCACAGATGTGATTTGAGGTCAGCGTGTGTCAGAGCAACTCGTGTGACCACCCCATGTGTTCCATGTTCCACATAATCATTTGCATGTATCTTGTGTTCCATGTGCAGTGTGTGTGTGTGTATGTTTTTTTTTTTTTATCACACAAACTGACACTAAGCATCTGGGTTTAAAGTGAAAAAAGAGGTCAGTTCCCACTGTGTATGATTTGACAGATGGAGGTTACTCTCTGTCTCTGTGTGGGTCAGATATGAAGTCATTAATCCCTATAACTGGGGAGATTAATGACATCAAACCTAAAGTTCATCCCAATTACTTTTTTCTCCTATAGACTACAAGAAGGCACATACAGTATTGCACAATTAACACACACACACACACACACACACACACACACACACACACACACACACACACACACTATATATATATATATATATATATATATATATATATATATATATATATATATATATATATATATATATATATATAGATAGATAGATAGATGGACATATCTGACTGATGCTCAGCCATCCTTAAGGCATAACCATGACCACCATGGAGACTGGGATTCAGGGAGAGAGAGAGAGAGAGAGAGAGAGAGAGAGAGAGAGAGAGAGAGAGAGAGAGAGAGAGAGAGATGGGGAAGGGGGGTGTCATTGCTGCAGGATTTAATGAACGCAATCACAACATAAGAAAGAGAGGAGGGGTGGCAGCACCTCAGGAGCTTACTAACAGACTCACTTCAATCTCAACCAGAGAGAGAGAGAGAGAGAGAGGCAAAGAACGGAGTAGTGAGAGAAGGAGGAGTCAGTCAGTCAGTCAGTCAGACAAAGCTGGTGTGGTTTTGACTGCTATTACTGAGCCACTGCAGGTGTTGGGGGAGAAATGCTTAATAAAGACTAAGAGAAAGAAAGGGAAGAGAAAAAACAGAGTGAAGAAAAGGAGTCTTGTAATCTGCTTGGTATGCGACCGTGTCCCTGGCTTGTGTGTGAGTGTGTACAGATGAACGGGACATTTTGGTCTGGAATGTGTCTCAGCTAACCTCAGGGGACCTCCGAGAACATATACCTCATCATGCTGGGAAAGGACTACATGCTCGCCATCATCATAGTCAATTATGAAGGTGAGTGCATGACTCCTTCGCTCTTCCCCTCTCCTTCTCTCTCTTTTGTCTCATCCTAGAACATGAAAGAGCAAAAGGAAACATGATGTTCGGGTTGTTCTTCTCTGCAGGTGTGTGATTTCCTTTGCTTTTTATTGGTACCAAATACTGATGCATTATTGTCCTGACTCACATGCAACCAGTAATACCTGGCAAGTTTTGCAAAAAAGAGTCTTGGTTACTGCGTTTATGTTTTTCTGATGACATTTTTTAACTCTGCAAAAAGTGCAAACATGCATGCATATAGGATTTGAGAGTTCTGAAAGTGATAATAATGTTGGCTTGATCACCAAAACATATCTGTGTAATGCCCTCATAGGACATTAAGCAGTATTTTACCAAGCAGTAGCAGTAATCAGGAGATGGATGCAGCAGTCACCTCGTCTGTATTGCAGGACTACACTAGTCCACTGTTGCGCAGAGAGGCAGCTGTCAGCTTAATGCAATTTCCTGACTCTACACGCAGCACTCCTGGAAGTGCATGTGCATTAGATCTCAATCATGCCCCCTCATCTCACCCCACCTCTATCTCTTTCTTGCATGATCACATATACACATACACACCAATGCTAAATGTCAAGAGATTCATTGAAGGGTGTGCTTTAAGACCTGGGGACATATAAGCATTTGGTTGCCACATTGTAGGTGGGTTGTCTAGGTAACTGTTGCCCCAAGGATGATTTGCATTGCTAAGCAAAGCCTTGGGGGATTTGATTGTTGTAGGGGGGAAAATGGAATTTGTATTGAAATAAAAATATACCTTCAAAATTCCATTAATGTTGAAATTGTGTTGCGACATCACATGAAGCGATGCACATGAGATTCTAACACATGTCAGGACTATGACTTACACCAGATCTTCTCTCTCTCTCTCTGACAATTTTCTGACACAATTTTCGTAATTCTGCCTCTGTATACCACCACAGTGGATTTGAAATGAAGCAATCAATATGTGATTGAAGTGGGGACTTTAATTCAAGAGATTTAACAAAAATATTGCATTAACCATTTAGGAATTACAGCCATTTTTACAGGCTCAAAAGTAATTGGACAATTGATGGATAAGCAGTTTCATGGACAGTTGTGGCCTGCTTCCTTGTTATTTCATGCAAATTTAGGAGATAAAAGGTCTGGAGTTGGTTCCAAGCATTGAATTTGCATTTGGTTGCTGTTCATAGGAACTCTCAATATGGTCCAAAGAAGTGTCGATGCAAGTGAAGGAGGCCATCATTTGGCTGAAAAAAAAAACTGACCTATTACAGAGATAGCAGATATATTACGAGTGGATAATCAACAATTTGGTATATTATTAAAAAGAAGGAATGCACTGGTGAGCTCAACAACACCAAAAGGCCTGGAAGGCCACAAAAGACAATTAAAATGGATGATTCTTCAGAATTCTTCCTTTCTTCCTTCTTGAAGAAAAACCCCTTCAGACCATCTAGCCAAGTCAAGAACATTCTGGAGGAGGTAGGTGTATTATTGTCAAAGTCTACAATCAAGTGACACCTTCATGAATGTAAATACATACCGTTTACCTCAATATGCAAACCACTGGTAACACTCAAAAACAGAAAGGCCAGATTAGATTTTGCTAAAAACATCTAAAAAAAAAAAGTTCTGATGCAAGATTACCTTGTACCAGAATGATGGGAAGAGAAGACTATGGAGAAGGAAAGGAAGGGCTCATGATTAAAAAGCATACTACATCATCTGTCAAACATGTGAAGGAAGTGTTATGGCACAGGCATGTTTAGCTGCCAGTGGAACTGGGTCACTGGTGTTACGACCCACTCCACTCCTCCATGATGAAATCACGGAGCTGGTGGATGTTAGAGACCTTGTGCTCCTCCACCTTCCATTTGAAGATGCCCCACAGGTGCTCAGTAGGGTTTAGGTCTGGAGACATGCTTGGCCAGTCCATCACCTTCACCCTTAGCTTCTTTAGCAAGGCAGTGGTTGTCTTGGAGGTGTGTTTGGGGTCGTTATCATCCTGGAATACTGCCCTGCGACCCAGTCTCTGCTTCAGTATATCACAGTACATGTTGGCTTTCATGGTTCCCTCAATGAACTGTAGCTCCCCAGTGCCAGCAGCACTCATGCAGCCCCAGACCATGACACTCCCACCACCATGCTTGACTGTAGGCAAGACACACTTGTCTTTGTACTCCTCACCTGGTTGCCGCCACACACGCTTGACACCAACTGTACCAAATAAGTTTATCTTGGTTTCATCAGACCACAGGACATGGTTCCAGTAATCCATGTCCTGTCTGCTTGTCTTCAGCAAACTGTTTGCGGGCTTTCTTGTGCATCATCTTTAAAAGAGGCTTCCTTCTGGGATGACAGACCAATTTGATGCAGTATGCGGCGTATGGTATGAGCACTGACAGGCTGAGCCCCCACCCCTTCAACCTCTGCAACAATGCTGGCAGCACTCATACGACTATTTCCCAAAGACAACCTCTGGATATGACGCTGAGCACGTGCACTCAACTTCTTTGGTCGACCATGGCGAGGCCTGTTCTGAGTGGAACCTGTCCTGTTAAACCGCTGTATGGTCTTGGCCACTGTGCTGCAGCTCAGTGTCAGGGTCTTGGCAATCTTCTTATAGCGTAGGCCATCTTTATTTAGAGCAACAATTCTTTTTTTCAGATCCTCAGAGTGTTCTTTGCCATGAAGTGCCATGTTGAACTTCCAGTGACCAGTATGAGGGAGTGTGAGAGCGATGACACCAAATTTAACACACCTGCTCCCCATTCACACCTGAGACCTTGTAATACTAACAAGTCACATGACACCGGGAGGGAAAATGGCTAATTGGGCCCAATTTGGACATTTTCACTTAGGGGTGTACTCACTTTTGTGGCCAGCAGTTTAGACATTAATGGCTGTGTGTTGAGTTATTTTGAGGGGACAGCAAATTTACACTGTTACGCAAGCTGTACACTCACTACTTTACATTGTAGAAAAGTGTCATTTCTTCAGTGTTGTTACATGAAAAGATATAATCAAATATTTACAAAAATGTGAGGGGTGTACTGACTTTTGTGAGATACTGTATACACACACACACACACACACACACACACATGAAACACTCAAGACATAAAGGGGTAGCGCACAAAGTCAAGAACAGGCAGAAGGCCATACACAGGAGGAATCAACACACGTAAAGAAATATCATTAGTACAAAGCTATGGCAATGATCTTTCCCGAGGATGGAGACTGACGAAGTACACGTCTGAATGTGTACAGCCAACCAATACCAAAGCACGAGGCAGAAGCAGTTACTAGTTGTGATCATCCAATTGCGTGTACTAGTTGTGATCGTCTAATTGCAAGCCAGAACGTGACGCATTTCAGTGAACGGGGCCTAAGGGAGAAGGAGGAGACAAAAGACACCCATCCCACCACCAACATAGACACACAAATGGCGCATAGTATACTCAGCAAAAAAAGAAACGTCCTCTCACATTCAACTGCTTTTATTTCCAGCAAATTTCTTAACGTGTAAATATTTGTATTAACATAATAACATTCAACAACTGAGACATAAACTGAACAAGTTTCTCAGACATTTGATGAACAGAAATGGAATAATGAGTCCCTGAACCAAGCGGGGGTCAAAATAAAAAGTAACAGTCAGTATCTGGTGGCCATCAGCTGCTTTAAGTACTACAGTGCATCTCATCCTCATGGACTGCACCAGATTTGTCAGTTCTTGCTGTGAGATGTTACCACCAAGGCATTGCACGTTCTCGATCACGTCTGAGGGGGACACATGGTTACATGTAATTTTCCACTGCAAGGACGATCAGTTGTTCTTCCTGTCTCCCTGTCTTAGGCATCTTACATTACAGACATTGCAGTTTACTGCTCCGGCCACATCTGCAGTCCTATGGCATGTTCACGCAGGTGAGCAGTAATCCTAGGCATCTTTCTTCTGGTGTTTTTCAGAGTCAGTAGAAAGGTCTCTTTAGTGTGATAAGTTATTGTAACTGTGACCTTAATTGCCTACCGCCTGTAAAATGTTCATGTCTTAAGGCATGTGCAATAAATGTTTATGGTTCATTGAACAAGCATCAAAAACATTGTTTAAACCCTTTCCAATAAAGATCTGTAAAACTTGCTTGGATTTTACTAAATTATCTTTAAAATACAGTCTCCTGAAAAAGGGACGTTTCTATTTTTGCTAAGTACACAAACAGAAATACGATTGAGAACGTAACACTGGTGTTTATTGATGATGTGACTGCTAATACAAGTAACATGAGGAATTACAAAGTGCATAGAGCTATACTTTCTGTTCAGATTCAGTCAAATGCTGCAAAACTGATAGGATGGCACTTCACAGTACAGATATTGACCCTAAACATACCGTGAAAATAACCCAAAGGCCTCTTATTACAAATAAATTCTTAAATGTCAGATGTCCTCAACCCAATTGAGCATGCTTGTCAATTACTGAAGACAAAACTAAAGGCAGAAAGACCCACAAACAAGCAGCAACTGAAGGCAACTGCAGTAAAGGCCTGGCAAAGCATCTCAAGGAAGGAAACTCAGCATTTGGTGATGTCTATGGGTTCCAGATTCAGGTAGTAATTGACTACAAAGGATTTGTATTCGAGCAATAAAAATAATCCTAATTATATTAATGATTGTTAGTTTGTCCAATTACTTTTGAACCTGTGAAAATGGAAGGACTTTGGAAACAATGGCTGCAATTCCTAAACGGTTAATTGAATTAAAGTTGAAAGTCTACACTTCAATCACATCTTGATTGCTTCATTTCAAATTCACTGTGGTGGTGTACAGTGGCGAAATTACAAAAATTGTGTCATTGTCCAAATACTTATGGACCTGACTACAGAAATTATTTTAAAGATATGATTATTTAATTTTTTTTCCATTCTATATCAGCATATCATAACACCCCAGAAGTCTCAGTCTTAGCAAAGTGAAGCTCCTAAAAATAACTTCCATTACATGCACTCAGGGAGGGACAGTTAGACAGTTAGAGAGACCTAGCATGGCACCACCTCAGGGTACTGAGAGGTTTTCAGGAAGAATACATCCATTAAATGATGGTTCCACTGGAGTTGTCTTCAGTTAATGAGCTTTCTGTGACATTCATACAGTTACTTTGAATAAATGTGTGACTTACAGTATGGAATGAATCTACTTTCTTCTTCACTAACTAAAAGCAGATTTGAATCTGACCCTTAATTCCTTTAATCTGGTCTGCCTCTGTGACTGCCACAGGGTTTGCTCTGTCCTCCAGATGCACTCATTCACATAAAGCAATTGAAAAGCACTCATCTCATCTCATTCTGCTATTAATCCTCCCTCTTATGCTTTTAGAACTTGCTTCATAACTTAGCTTCTATTTGAATCGGCTTTCTTTCATCATCTTTTTTTTCTTCACCTTAATTACTCTACTGTCGCTTTTCAGCCCCTACCATCACCTCCGTCAAGTTTGGGTAGTGTGAGGACAGGATTGCACAGCAAGGATAAAACTCTTGACCAGAATCAGTCTGATTAAGCTCTATTACTGCTGTCTCAGTAGACCTGCTGGAGACTAGGTAGCGAGCCATCTCGGGAAGATTTAGCTCTTCTGATTGAGCTGTTTCACTGTTGTGGTGTAGCAAGCTACTATGGTAAGTGATAGAGATTAAGCTAAGGGGGAACTTGATACAACATTATCCTATCATAGTGGCAACTAAATAACAAACTAGAAATACTTATATACTGTATTTAAGTATGCTTTTGAGAATATTTTGTTTTGCTTTACTACATTTGTAGGAGGATTAGCTACGCTAATTGCCCCTAGGTGTGTATAAGAGAGTGTGTGTGTGTGTGTGTGTGTGTGTGTGTGTTTGTGTGTGTGTGTGACTGGCGTCTCACCCTGTTGCACAGCCACTCACGTGTTACAAATACAAATTACGGTGGCTTAGTGGTTAGCACGTTCGCCTCATACCTCCAGGGTCGGGGGTTCGATTCCCACCGTGGCCCTGTGTATGTGGAGTTTGCATGTTCCCCCCGTGCTGCGGGGGTTTCCTCCGGGTACTGCGGTTTCCTCCCCCAGTCCAAAGACATGCATGGTTTGGCGTGTCGAAAGTGTCCGTAGTGTGTGATTGTGCCCTGCAATGGATTGGCACCCTGTCCAGGGTGTACCCCGCCTTGTGCCCGATGCTCCCTGGGATAGGCTCCAGGTTCCCTGTGACCCTGAAGAAAGGATAAGCGGTATAGAAGATGGATGGATGATTACAGTTACTGATGTCAATAAAATTACATTAGTTGCATTACAAATTTATAGTTAAGAAAACAATATTAAGTAAAATTCATTTTTAAAAGAAATCACATTTTGAGATTTTTTCTTTAGCTCTGAACAATTCTCCACTAGGAGCAGTTTGTCACTATGTAACTGAACGTCAGTAAAAGAAGACCACCTGTAATTTTATATCTTCAGTGAACGGAAGCGAGACCAATCACACAAAATACGTGGAAACACTCATGTCTTATTGGCTGACAGTCTCAATTCTGCCAAACGCTAGCTCACAGTCAATGTGAGGAAAAATGGATATATGCAGATTTTTTTTAACCAGTAAATGGGAAACTGAAACATAACATGATGCCTAGTGCTAACATGATGCCTCTGATGCCTAGCAGGAAAACAGGATGTGTAAATGTCTATTTGACTTCCAGTTTATGTGAACATGATATGAGCAGAGCATAAGGAAAGATAATGTACTTTGAAACCTATACAGTGATAGCTTAGCTGTGCCTCCCCTTGGCTTTATGTTTTATCAGTCTGGTAGTCCTACAAACAGTGACTACACCCAAGGCAAGTTTTATGATAAGTCCAACTTTTTCTGATTACGTCATACATTGACGCGCAATAAAATTACTGAAAGAACTATGAGTATCATTTTGTAATGTATTTTTGTAGGTTTGATAAGTTTTGAAAGTAACGTGAAAGTAAAATAATTAGTAATCTGATTACATTTTACATGCAGTAATCAGATTACAATATTAAAATAGTAATTAGTAATCTGTAGTGACCACTTACATTATTATTTTATTTTGCAATTTACCCAACACTGCTCGCCAGAGCTTGAAAGAGAATACATAAATCTATCAAATATCCTATATAAAAATATTTACACTTGATTGTATATATAAAATAATTGAAGCGTGATGAAGCATTTTTAGTACAAGTTTACAGGGAAGTGCTACAGTTGCTGAGATGAGTATGTACTATTGTTGAGTGCAAACCGTTGCATACTGCAGGACAAAATGAAGAAATGAAAAATCATATAAAAATTATTTTACCCTACAGGATACTTACACTTTTTACTTTTTACTTTCAGCTTCTTAGAACCATTTTTAGTTGAATTAAATTAGGAAATTAATAATATATAGCTACATTTCTTCTTTATTGTGAAGGATGAAAGTATGTCAATTCAAGTGAGTGTGTTCTCTTTTCTGATAGTGTAAGCAATATTTAAGACTCTACTGAGCACTATAGCACTAGCCAAGGATAGACATCTTATCTATCTTTTATTTTATCCCTTGCATGCTCTACTACTCAGCACTTAGTACTCACTTTTTGTATTTCACATGTTCACCTTTTGAGCTGAACACCTTTCACCTTTCTGTGAGCTTGCAGCTTGTGAGTTACACATATTATTTACCGTGCACTTTTGACATGCACTTTCAATAAGTACAGAGCAAAGTGCTCATAGAGAAGGAAGAGTATTAATACAATAACACACACTTAAAGCAGCAGCACATTTTTTATATTAAAATAATTAAAATTAGGCTTAATCAGCTTCATCTATCAGACATTTCACAAGTTTAGTGTAAATGTTTTTATGCCAAACCTACATAAAATTCCCATCAGATTTACACTGATATTCTTCATTCTTGAACCCCCAACCTTCTGATCAGTAACCCAGAGCCTTAACCGTTGAGCAACCACTGGCCACTGTGAAAGAGGTAATGTTGTTAATTTCCTTAATTTTCTTAATTCTAATGACTACGAAAAGACTGATTTTCACATTAAAATAAATACACGATCACTGCATATAAATTTGCAGTAATTGAATACCAGTTATACAATTTGAATATGATCAGTTGAGGTTCACATTAATGAGTCTCCTTAAATTTACACAAACTAGATTTCTTGTAGGATACAAATATTCTTTCCAACCTAACTTATTATTATTATTTTTATATAATTCCTACATTTCTTTTGTAAATGCTGCAGTGAAGGAGGAAGAGTCCTACAAAACATCAAGCCAGTCAACCATATGCTTTTGAACTGCTACTCATGCTGCATCACAGGGCAGAGTAACACACATGTAGGAAAGCGTTATTTGCCCTCTTCTGCATACACAAGCTCACACACACCCACGATTGGTTAGTGCTGCTGTGACTGACAGGAGGAGGGTTTAAGGAGGGTTTCTTATTGTAAGATATAGAGTGTAGAAATACAGAGTGTAAAGTTATATATTCAAATTATGTCAGACTCAGTAGTTAATGATTAAATATAAATTTTACTAACTGGACAGACAATTGCATACTTCCCTAATGTACTGAAAATTGAACAGGCACCCAGTGCATAATATGAGTGCCTAAAGCATAAAAGCAATACTTCACACACTGTAGAACATTATACAAGTTTGTACTTCTTCTATAAGTTATTCATGACTGGTCAATGAAACACTGTCACTGTGGTTTATTAATATGTAGGCTAAGTAGTTCACAGTCTAATCGCTTAACAATGAAAAAAAAGATATTCCAGCAATAAAACCCTATTGTTGTGAGTGGCTTCACAGCGAAATAAACATTTTAGTTCTAACATCATCCAGACACTAGGGTTTTGGATTTGTTAAGTATGCATATTTATACATATTTGATTAGATGAAGCCACATTTACACAAATAAATGTAAATTTTTGAAAAATGTTCCAGCAATCAACTGGCAGTGATGAAGTGTGATATCTATTGTTTTAAAAAAACAAAACCCTATTTATCTGTAATGCCATGTAAATGCAAATTGTTCATTCATTCATTCATCTGCAGTTATTGCTTTATTATGGTCAGACTGGTCAATGGATCACGAGCCTATCCTGGGAACAGTGTGGGTGAGGCAGGAATACATTTCATCACAAGTCACCATGCATGCACAAATTCACACACTCATTCATGCATAACATGATTCTAGATATTTCTAGCTCCGTCTAGATTCGGGTCACTGTAAAAATCATGTTATCAACGTATCAACGGATACGTACCTTAATGTGCAGGTGTATGAGTGTTCCTAATAAAGTGGATGGTGAGTGTATGGCTGAATTCCATACTGAAATTGCTAATACGGATGCTTCCTCGGGTTCACTGTAAGAACTTAATAGAACTGATATCAAAGAATATTACCTACAAACACATACAGACTGATTACAAGCAACTGATAGAGACCTGATCACAAAATGGAGGTTGTTTCTGTCTAGGGATCATGCATAATTTACAAAGATTTCATAAGATCTTATTTAACTTTCTCTCTGAGCCTCTTTGGACCCTTCTTGAATTATCCATTTAAATAACTCAATATGTTGTTGTATAATAAATAATAGAATATCTGTAATGTGTAAATATTTCCTGTGAATTTAAGAGTAAAATCACTGTAGAAGAATCTATGCAGAGGAAGTAAGGGAATACTGTATGTCACAGTAGTCAGTCTTATCTGAGATTACACAGGTCGCTTGAATATTTTAGCACTAATTAAAGTGCACACCAAACTTAAAGTGATAATGTGCAAAGGTGTTATATGCATAGCAAAAATCCAGTGTACTACAAATAAACTGTTTCAGAGCTCCCTTGTTAATGTGTTAGAAGATTTCAAACCGAGCAGCACAATAGTAACAGCATGAATAAGCTTGAGTTGTGTTATGTTATTGTTCCTTCCCATAATTTTGTTCCCCCATTTTCCTCAAGAGCAAAGCAATATCAGACACAATAAACTCTTTGCGATTTCTCAATAACATTACAAGTTGCATTAAACATAAAACAAATGAATAAAACATAAGGTGTGTTCTTGTCAGGTAGTTGGGGAGACAGATGCAAGTGCAGGTTTTTTATTTTATAACAGGCAAACAAAGTTAACAAAACAAGATAAAATAAAAAACAAGATTCATAAAACAAACTAAACAAAAACTTGGAGGACAGGGCATGCAGCAGACAACAGTAGCTTAGCAATGAAACAAAGAAATCTCAGAAGGTGCATCTCACTCAGCTCCCAAGGTCAGTAGTCAGGGCACTGATCAAGAAAT
Source organism: Ictalurus punctatus (assembly GCF_001660625.3). Taxonomy (NCBI): domain Eukaryota; kingdom Metazoa; phylum Chordata; class Actinopteri; order Siluriformes; family Ictaluridae; genus Ictalurus; species Ictalurus punctatus. The sequence goes on along the minus strand of NC_030433.2, from coordinate 11,090,422 downwards.
TTTAAGGGCTGTCTCAATCGCTAAATCCTTTCAGTGTACTGGAACTATCGCGCCCTAAAAAAATCCCACAATGCACCACAAAAACCAGGGAGCATCGATGCCTACTATGTTCCCTTACTGGAAATGACGTCATATTATCCGAAGCCTCTCAGCTCGAAAAACAATGGTGGACATACTCTCAGCCAACGTTTGTTTACAAATGTAAATAGCTTGTTATCGTTGTTGTAGCTCTCAAATGATTACTTACGTTATCGATTTTTAACTTTATTTGACGTTCTATACACGGTTTGTTTGAGTCTAACAACTTTTACGTGTTTCATTTTTTTTGTTTGTTTTAAATCCACTAGCTAGCCTATGCTCGTATTGAAGTACCATGACAGAAACTGTGATTAAGCAAACACATTTATATGATATATAATGTCAGAAAGATATCGGTCCTGCCTGATGTTGATAAATGCCAGTGTTGAAGTTTTACAAGCGGTGTATATGGTCATGTGGCTGGAAATTGAGTCATCAGACAGTGCGTTTACATGGTGTCATGATGCGTAGTGAGCCAGGGTCCTTACCAGTGCCCGAACCCGTGTACACGATATACTGATTCACGACCTAGGGAGCTGACTGAGACGCACCCAGAGGCAGGAAGCAAGGGGAAACACAAAACACGTAGTGTAATCAGAAGGAAAATAGCATGGGACATGGTCATGAGATCTGGCTGTAGTCTGTGCGGCTGATGGGAAATGAAGTCCAAGGTGGCCATGTTGTGAGGTTCTGATGACAACGCTTTAATTAAAAACTTGACATGAATTATGTCTTTCCCACTGTCTCACTCTTACTCATTATGTCACTCCTAACCCACTTTTCATCTTCATTCATTAGCACAAACAAAAACACACATACAAACCCCACCTCACTTGATGCATCTTGCTAAAACATTCTCTCAGACTAAGACTCAGTCACAACTCACACAGGTGGCTCCATCACTGTTTTTGATTTGAGTGTGCGTGGAAAACCAGTGATAAAAACCAAATGCACTGAGATGATAAGGATGAAAATAGATCCTTCATCTGATCTAATACTCTGCAATTTAGTGAGTGATTATCTTGTATTTGGCTCCATGATATTGGCCAATATTGGTGTTTTCATGCAGGTTTATGGGCAGATTTGTTCTCTGACATCTTTAAAATAACGATGATGGTATTATGTGCAATTTGTACCCATTAAAACATATAAAAAAAACATAATAATACCACTAAAACCAGTAACCTTGAGTCAACTGTGCTTACAAACTATTGACAAAAAAACAGAACATTAATTATTTTATTATTATTCATGTCTTCAGTAACCACTCGATCCTGGGCAGGGTCGTAGTGCATTCGTAGCCTGTCTGTGGAACACTGGGTGTGAGGCAAATACACCCTGGATGGGACGCTCTCTCGAGCACATATTCACACCTACAAACAATTGTTGTGTGCACAACGTTTTGGGGAGGTGGAGGGAAACCAGAGAACCCCCAGAAAACCTTCATGGACATCAGGAGAACATGCAAAAGTCAGCGCTGACAGTAACCTGAGCTTAGGATCGAACCAAGGACAATGGAGTTGTGAGGCAGCAACTTGAACTGTTGCCCCTAAACCATGAATTATTTAAATACGTATATACGTGTGTGTGTGTGTATATGTGTGTGTGTGTGTGTACATTAATCAAATAAAAGTGATGTTTTTTTCAAATTACATACTCCGCAACCTATCGATTTAAATGTAGTACAGACCAACGAGACTAGTTTGGAGCAATTTGAAAATTTGTGGGATGACATGTCCCTGTAGAAAATGTCACTCGGTTAATCACTCAGATAATTTAAAAAAGATATTATTTAAAAAAAATCCAACTTAACATAGGAATGTGGGTGTATAGACTGTCATCACAGGAAGTTGAAAGGTTAATACACTGTACTGTATAATAGTATAATTATGCCCTTGGTCACAGATGATATCTGGAATGATCAGAGCCTGACGCTGGACTCAGACCTGCCTCCAGGATGGCGCACTATACGGGACAGCACCGGTACCTACTACTGGCATGTTCCTTCAGGCACCACACAGTGGCAGCACCCTTCATACAGCACAGAGGACGAACAGAGCATCAGCAACGGACTCCCAGCTAACCAGCTCAAGGTCAGTGTTCTTTCTGAGGTCACACTGTTACAATCCACACTATGTGCATGTTTCTGTGACTGTAAAGATGCGACACTGATGAGGTCAATCTAGATCAATTACATATCTAACTCTATACACCCCATCATCAAATGCACATTTCCATTTATGTGTATGTGTTAAACTGACATTTGTTCTGTCTTTTCTGTCAGAGCACTGCAGCAGATGGGCGGTGTGAGTCTAGAGGGAGGCTAACAGAAAGCACTATGCATTCCCTCAGTGATGGGTAAGTTCTCTCTTTCTAGATTATTAGCAAAGCCACTGTACACACAGCAAACATGTAAGATATGGGTGTAGAGATACACAACATTCTAATTAGATAAGATGATTAGGATTAAGATGATACCGTGATACAGCAGTGTCTTGATACAACACATTTTTGATACAGCATTTGCACAAAATGCTGTATCTGTCCTAGATTTCCATTTTCAAGTACAATGATTGAAAATTAATAATAAAACAGTGGTTGTGTGATCCTTTAAGACTCTTAGCAGCATGTAACGAAAAGTAAAAGCTGTGCATTAGGATGTACAGTTGCGATAAAAATTATTCAACCCCCATTGCAAATCAGGTTTATTGTCAAAATTTACAGACTTTCAGCTGTTTGTAATGAACAAATCAAACAAAAGCAGTTGAAATAGTTCAACACAACGAATGCTTCAAGTGGTTTCCCCAAATTCAACTGAAAATGCAACATATAATGATTTCTCCAGTTTCAAAATTATAGAATCCCTCACAACAGCACAAATATGCAAAGCAGGTGTTGTCTCAAGCACACTTGATGCAACTAATCTAGGGGCAGAAAATATATGAAATACCTAGATGGGGAAGAAAAAGGAAGCAATCAACGGCTGCAACCAGATTTCTGAGAAGGCAGGTTGTGAAAAACCCTTGAGTGACCTCGAGGTTTCAGTGAGCACAATAAGGCACGTACTAAACGTAGAAGGTTTCCATGCCAGAACTCCAAGACATACACCACTAATGACCCAAAAGCACAATAAAAGTCAGCTCAAAATCATACAAATAAATTTTGACAATAAACCTGATTTGCAATGGAAGTTGAATAATTTTGATTGCAACTGTATAAAATCAATTATGGCTAAATTAAACATTAGCTTTCTGGTGTACAGGGTTGCCAGGTCTCAGCAAAATTCCCACCCTAACTACATCTCAAAAACTGCACAAAACCACTTGAAATTATCCCAAAAGATTCAGGCATTGGGCATAGGAAACATTGTTCTTTTTGGGTGGGAAACAAGTTCAGAAATGAAGACATTGGACTGATCAAATCTCAGTACAGCCATGCTGCCACTGCTGGGCCCTTGAGCAAGGCCCTTAACTGCTCTGTTGTTTAAATGCGATATAGTCACTCTGAACAAGGGATTCTGCCAAATGCTGTAAATGTAAACTAGCCCAATTTGGCATAATAACTCTGGTATGACTGAAGTGGGGTATATGCTTTATTTCCCATTCTGTTGTTAGCTCGTTGTGCTGTCAAAGTCACGCAAGAATAGCCTACTTTATTATTCAATCTGCTGAATGTATTGTGCGATACACAGACATATAGAATCGAGAGCTTTGTATCGAATGAGATGATCAGATATGCCATATCGTTACACCTCTATATAAGACTACTGGTTCTTTTCAACATGCAGTCCCTTGAGATTTACAATTATGTGTAATTCTAGTGAAATTGCAGGGTGTACACATTTTGTAATTGTCCTTTCGAATGTTCAGCTTTTGTGTTTACCTTGTGTTTCACTACCTTGCTGTAATAAAGCCACTGACAGTAAAGCCAACTTGTATGCCCAAGAGAGAGAGAGAGGAGAGAAAACACCTGGTGCTCCAGTCAGCAGATGTCCTCTCAAATGGCTAGTAACAGTGCCAGAACAAGAATCACATTTTATTCTGACAACCGTGTGTGTGTGTGTGTGTGTGTGTGTGTGTGTGTGTGAGAGAGAGAGAGAGAGTGAGAGAGAGAGAGAAAGAAAGAAAGAGAAAGACAATAAGCCAGAAAAACAATCAACTCTTTTGTTAATGGCTCCAAATGAAACACATTGATTAGGTCATTAGGGTTCATTATATAGAATAAATTATCCACCTTTATAAACACATTATTCTCCATTATACCACAGTGCAGTTGTGTTCTCAAATCAGAAGGTGTGCATTTATTTCTTTAACAGCAGCTCAGACAGTAGTTCTGGCTGTGACCTAAATGATAGGATTGCATTAATATGCTCATTCTAATAGGTTAATTTCATTCTAGTAGTAACAGCTCATACACAGGGACTCGTATGGAGGATTCTACACATAATCTAAGGCTAAGAATAAACAGATTTTTTGAAAAATAGACACATGTAATTGTTGATGTGGTTAAGATTTCTATTAGGATATGTTTATGTAACATTTATGGAAGTCTTCAGGACAGAACAGATTGTACTTAGTAGTATGACAAGCTGTGTGAGGGTTTTTTTTGTCTCAGGAACTTCAAGAGATATAATACAGTAGATGCTGGTGAGCAAATGTCTGTCTATAGCTACTGTAATATAAGTGATAATAGAAGCTAACAATAAAATGTAACAATAAACAGCTATTTTGTTATCGTTATGTTGGTCAATCTTGTGCTATAAGTGTAATAATATTTTTTTGCAGTTCATGCTGCTATACGAAAATAATCCACTTCTAGGTGGACAAAGGTTAAGCATGTGGATTATTTTTGTATAACAGCACTGTCTATTCTGCGAATTCTCTTAATCTCTGAAGGACTCTCTGGGTATAATATATACATTGCACATTTTTAGGAAACTGGAAACTACTCAGTGTGAGGATCTCATCTCCTAAACCATGGAATGGGCGTTGACTAGAACATATTATAACATATTGACTAGACGTTACTAAATTTTCATAGTGCCCTGATGTCTTCCATTCATCTCTCTCCATATTCAGATTATATTATAAGCTCTTATGAGGTCTGGTTTAGGGATGTCACGAGAACCGATACTTCGGTACCAAGTTGGTACTAACATTCTTAAAATGTGACGGTACTTGTTTTTCTGCAGTACTGTGGGTACCGTTTGTAATAAAAGTTCCGGGGTTGCAATTCTTCCGGACCTGATGGGGGCAGCAAATACGCGCAAGTGTTTTAGTCGGTCCACAAGTGGTGAAGAAGAAGAACGCCTACAAGCACACCGGAAAAACTACAGAAGATTAGCTTAGCTTAACAAGTTTAGTTCCACCCCTACTCGTTGAGAGGAAAAGAGAGGAAAGCTTGTATCGGTTTCCGGTGTGCAACCCATGCTATAGTTCATTTCAAACAAAGCAAGGAAACACCTGGAATTTGGCAAAGCACCTGAAAGACGTTCCCTATATTATGTTTGTTTGAGGCACCTGGAATTGTGGCTGTGAAACCAGCTAACGTTATGCTCCATGTAATGTTTGTGATAGACAGTTATTTGTTAACGACGCTAACACATTGCAGTGTTATAAACTACCTCCTATTGGGCCACCATGCATCGCCATTCAGCCCGTGTCCTGTCAGCTAAATGTAGCCTAATGTGACTAATAATTATTCAAATGTTAATGCTTTTAATAAATCGTTTTGGCCTGCCACCATATCAGTGAATTTAAACTAATGCTTGCATTCAGAGTATAAGGTGTGTGTGTGTGTGTGTGTGTGGGTGTGCGTGTGCATGTTTAGGAGTGCACCTCCACTCATTTTCGGACAGTGTTTGATAACTAAAATACCGCCCCCTCTTGCTCTCTCTCTCTCTCTCTCTCTCTCTCTCTCTCTCTCTCTCTCTCTCTCTCTCTCCCTCTCTCCCTCTTTGCCAGTATCAGCCAGAGGAGGTTGTCCCCCAGGAGAGTTTTTTTATTTTATTTTTATAGCATACCGTGGAATCGACTTTGGTATTGAGTATCGTGTACTTTTGGTGGTATTGGTACCGACTACTAGATTTTTGGTATCATGACATCCCTGTTCTGGTTTAGTGCATATGTTTGCTAAATGCTTGAAGACAGAAGGAATGAAATGGATTGGATAATGATCATTGACAGTGAGCCGATTAAGGCTCCAATAATTAATAAATGCTCATGACCCCTGCCTAGATATCACGTTTTACTACATTAAAGTCTATTGTTAATGCTTTTTTCCCCTTTCCATTAGAATGTCCTGGCAGGAAGAATACTTCTGTGTGAACATGGACCCAGATTCCAAGGTACCATTCCAATGCTGTATTAACACGCAAATGAATGTTAATGAAGTCCTGAGATGAAAAGCAATGTTCATAATACAGAAAAGAAGGTGAAATTGAGGGCAGAACCCAGATCAGCTTTTGTTGCCTCACTGGATATGCTGTTGATGTGTATGAAATGTGTATTTGTGTGTACTGACCTCTATAAAGATGAGACGAGCATTACTGGGTGGCATTGTTCCATTAAGTGTGTGTAAGAGGATGCACGTCACCACAAAGACAAATACAAATAGGTTCAATAAATACTCATATCTCATAAATTGTTGGGAAAAAATGCATTCATCAAGGTGACACAGGTTTTACTTGTTAAAATGCATTGAAATACACAAGATAATAAATTATATATAAGTTGAATGCAAAGATTTGCATACCCTTAGAACATAATAATAAAGATCCCCCTCCTACATTCCTCCCCTAATCTTCCTGATTATACAGTATGTTAATCATATGCCTTCTTCAAGAATACCACTGCAAAATATAATTTCAAACAGTTTTTCTAATGGTTTTGCCTTATGCTTTGGATTTTCGCATTTTGATCACCAGCCAGTATCCCCTATTATACGTCACCTATCAAAAGTGGGAGAAGGCCTGCTCATACTTACGCAAAACACCTGAAGCCAGCCATCTTTTTTTAACTGCCACTCATGATTTTTCACAAGGCAGTGTAACATACTCAGATGAAAGCTCTATCTGCCCTCTTCCATATACATAAGCTTACAGACACTTAATTTTGTCTACTGTCACTGTGGTTGACAGTGGAGAGAGAGTATTCCCCTCCCACCCAGAGAGCACAACCAGTTTTGCTTCCTTGGCTCCCGGCTACAGATGGCTGGTGTATCATCAGGATTTGAACTCACGGTTATTGTCATGATTCTACTGCACCACTTTGAAGCCTGGATTGTAATCTTGTTCCAGGATACACCCACATTTCATTATTAGGTTCTGGGAAAGACATTCTTGTAGATAAGTTTCAAAATTCATATTCATTTTTCTTTAAGCTTTTGCTTTGAACTTTACATATTTTGAAGGTGTCCAAGTTAATGACAAGAATTTTCAGATTCTCTAGATCTTCTTGTGTGCTTTCAAAAGAGACTATATGACTAAATGTTTGTGGACAGCCGGTCATCACACCCATATGTGATTTCTTTCCAAATTGTTGCCACAACGTTGGAAGCACACAGTTGTATAGGATGCCTTTGTTTGCTGAATTACAATTCTCCCTCAATGGAACTAAAGAGGCCCAAACCTGTTCCAGCATGACAATGCCCCTGTGCACAAAGTGAGCTCTATGAAGACATGGTTTGCCAAAGTTGGAGTGGAAAAACTTGAGTGTCCTGCACAGAGCCCTGACCCCAACCCCACTGAACACCTTTGGGATGAACTGGAATGCCAAGGTCTGCACCCCAGACCTTCTTGTCTGACACCAGTGACTGACTTCATTAATGCTCTTGTGGCTGAATAAATACAAATCCACACAGCCACGCTCCAAAATCTAGTGGAAAGATTTAAAATCTATATATATGAGGTTATATATGTCTGTAAAGCTGCTTTGGGATAATATCCATTCTTAAAAGCTCTATACAAATAAAACTGAGTTGAATTGAATTGGAAGCCTTCCCAGAAGAGTGGAAGTTATTATAATAGCAAAGGGTAGCTTGAATGGGACGTTCAACAAGAACATATCGGTGTCATGGTCAGATGTCCACATACTTTTGGCAGTAAATACAGTGTCCCCAGTTGACTGCATGATGTTTTAAGAGGTGCATGTGTGTTGCAGTGTTTTGCGGTACGCTCGCTGGGATGGGTGGAGATTCCCGAGGAGGAACTGGCTCCAGGGAAGAGCAGCCTGGTGGTCAATAACTGTATCCAACAGCTCTCTCACAGTAAAGTTGAGGGCCGCGATGCTGTGGGAGCCTGGGGAGAGGTGAGCATCTCATTGTGAGCATGTAAAGGTCAAGCATGGTTTATATTAGGAGTTTAGTGTGAGCTGTAGGCTAGTGTTTTAGGTGTAGTGGCAAGACTTTGTATGTATCTATGTGAGTGTTTGTGTGTGTGTGTGTGTGTGTGTGTGTGTGTGTGTGTGTGATAAGGGTCAGGACATGATGATGGTGCTCAAAAAGGACACGCTAAGCCTTCTGGACCCCATAGACCGCAGTCTCATCCACTGCCAACCCATCATCAGCATTCGAGTGTGGGGGGTGGGCTGCAACAATGGCAGGTCAGTAATGGAAATGTCCCAACCCCTCTTTTTGCCCCTCTGTGCCACGAACTCACCTTTTTCTCATTTTACTCACTTTCGTTTCAGTCCATGTATTTGCATCAATGTCAATGTCAAAGTATCAACCCTTGCCTTTGAAAAGCTCAGAAACGGACCTGGTCATGGAGTGCTTATATAACATGATTTTATATTCAATAGCAAACTCAGGATCTTGGTCATATACATGCTTTTATTCAATATATCTCCATGGCTATGGTCAGGCTAGCTCTACAGACTTGCTGACAATATGATCAGCTGCTCATCTGGAGTTAATTTAGTACGGCTATTTCTGGTTACACTCAGCAGGGCTTCCGGGAAAAACCAAGCCCCATAGCCTGAATTATATTTATCATCCGGACTTAACCTGCTCTTATTTTTTTCCCTGCCCGGACAAAAAATGTTTGTATTCCTATGAAGTAGATATTTTTAGGATTATTAGCAATTCATGAAGGCCCAGAATCCATATAATTGTTCATAATAAGTCAAGTATTTACATATCTAACTTAAAACAATTGTGGCATTTTTAAAGCATTCTTAACAATGACCTGTCTTTCTTTTCTTTTCTTTTCTTTAAAAAAAAAAAAAAAACGGCACTCGGGAATACAGAGACAGGTAATCACTGCACCTTTTTTCTTTTTTTAACCAGATTCAGAACTTCAGCATTTATGTTGTATTTCTCTAATTCTCTCTAATAATTCTCTAATTTCTTGCCTTCTCTCATCTATGTTTGCTTGTTCATGTTTCAAGTGGATAGAAGAATTGGAGAGAACTCTCTTTTCTATGAATGAAGCAAATTGAACTTTTGTCCTTTTAATTAAATATAAATTTAGAAACACTTTATGCTCCACAAACCATCAAACTCATGTAACTGGGTATTGTTGGGGTACAAATGATCCTGGCCTGACAAATCAATAACAGTTCCAGCCTCTAATGTTTTGCACATGTAATTCATTATAGGCCAGGCCCACTGGGACAATGCCATCATTAATCCTGACAAATCCATGCAGATTTAATTACAAACCACTGATTAAATCCCTATAGAGCAAAACATAGGACAGGCTGATGTGTAAATTAATTGCACCAGTTTTAATACAAGGGCACAGTTTGTGGTTTTAGAGGAATGGATGGGGAATAGCTTGTTGAAAAGTGTCCTACTGATAACCCTTGTTGCGTAAGAGGTCTGATACATCCAGGTGAGTGTGAAATAGCAGGACTGTATAGGTACACTTCCACTTACTTTGTTTTTCTCCTAGGAAAAAAAAAACTTGGATTAGCTCTCAGACGGAAAAACTTCCAATTAGCAGTTTTCAATTAATCATGACTAAATAACAGCCATAGATTGATTATTGGCTTACAGTCCCCTCTGAAACTATTGGAACAGCATTTCTCCCCCCTGTAGACTGAAGGCATTTGGGTTTGAGATCAAAAGATGAATATGAGAACAGAGTTTAGAATTTCAGCTTTTATTTTGGTATTTATATTTAGATGTGTTAAATGACATAGAACAAATCAGATTTCATTTTGTATCAGACCACCCAATTTTAGATGAGCAAAAATATTGGAATAACAGGTGTTAATTGTTAACAGGTGTGTCCTGTTAGATTGACTGTTTAAACAATAAATAGCTCATCTACTGGTTTGTGTGAGCTAACCCACACAAACCATCTCTTCTGAGTCTCTTCCTCACAAACTCTCAGTCACTCATCAACAATGGACAAAATTCACCTAGGAATTATTTCTAACAATGTATGCAGCTGTGTGAAGATTATCACAGAGACCTGGCTTAACAACACCGTTCCCGATGTTGCCATCGAGCTAGCAGTTCATGCTGTTCACCGGGTCTACCGGACAACAGACTCCGGACAACAGACTCCAGTAAGAGGCGGTGGAGTGTGCATATATGTAAACAATTACTGGTGCACTGCCACAGACATCAATGGGAAACACTGCTCCCCAGTCCTTGAATATATGATGGTGAAATGCAAACCGTTTTTCATACCCAGGGAGTTTATTGCTATCATAATCATGGCTGTATACATACCGCTACAAGCTAACTCTAAGGCAGCACTGGAAAATTTACATGCTACTATTAGCAACCAGCTAATTATGCATCCAGATGGGGCAGTGATTGTGTCAGGAGACTTTAATCACGTTGAATTAAAGACAATACTGCCAAAATTTCACAAAAACTTTAACATCCAAACTAGAGAAAAGAACATGTTGGACCAAGTCTACACAAATGTTCCAGGAGCATACAAAGCCATCTCAGCGCCACATCTCAGCTCATAAGATCATGTTTCCCTGATGCTGACTCCGGCCTGTAAGCCTCTGATCTGCAGAACAAAACCACCTGTTAAGACAGTCAAGGTTTGGAGTGAGGAAGCCACCTCATGACTGCAAGACTGTTTTGAGCTCACAGACCAGCATGTATTTGCAGAAGGAGCTGATATGGAGGAATATAGTACATCAGTAATGGCCTACATTACCAAAACCATCAAAATGTTCCACAACAGAAGCCATGGCTGGACGGTAAGGTACGGTCTCTGCTTAAATAGCAGTGATGCGGCTTATAAATTAGGTGACATGCAGGCCAACAGTAATGCTAGAGGGGAACTGATGAAAAGCATCAAAGAGACGAAACACAAATACAAACAGCACATTAAAGGTCATTTTGAGAATGGCAACACCTGTAGCATGTGGATGGGAATTAAAGCCACCACTGACTACAAGGTTAGTCCCTCACAAATCAGTAATGACCCCTCTCTCCCTGATTCCCTGAATAATTTTTTTACTCGCTCTGATGACCAATGCAACAGAGTTGGAGCCCATGCTTTACCAACAAAGGACAAGCACTCTCCTTACAGCGTCATCAAGTGAGAGCCACTCTCAGGAAGGTTGACATCCACAGAGCTGCAGAACATGACAAGGTCTCAGGCCGCACACTCAGAACATGTGCTGACCAGTTAGCGGGGGTGTTCACAAGCATCTTGAACCTCTCGTTGCAGCTTGTCATGGTTCGCACCTGTCTCAAGTCCACCACTATCATTCCATTGCCCAAAAGATCTGTGGGGGATTGCCTCAATGACTACCGCCCAGTTGCTTAAACCCCCATTATCATGAAGTGCTTTGAGAAACTTATTTTGTCACACATCAAAATCAGCACACAACACCTCAGAATAGGTAATCACACCACCTCCATGCTTGTTCTGAACACAGGTGTACTGCAGGGCTGTGTGCTTAGCCCAGCCCTATTCACCTTCTTCATGCTTCACTGCACCCCAATCCATTCTTCCAATTCCATAGTAAAGTTTGCTGATGACACCACCATATTGGGACTTGTATCTGATAATGAGAAAACAGCCTACATGGAGGAAGTACAACATCTAATTCACTGGTGTATGGACAATAATTTGGTACTGAACTCCACAAAACCATCACAGACTTCAGGAGATCCAGGAGGACCACCCATCTCTCTCTGCATATAAATGGAGAGGAATTGGAGAGTGTGAACAACATTAGGGTCCTTAGAGTCTACATGACCTCATATAGTCTGTCAACACCTCTCACCTGGTGAAGAAAACACAACAAAGGCTATTCTTCCTGTGAAACTCAAATATAATATGATGGCAAGCACGCAGCCCGCATACACAAAAGCTGACGCATTCCTTGCAGGACTGCCGCTCGGGTGCTGAACAGACAGCTCCGCTTCAGCAACCTAAGTGTTTTGGACAGCTTAAAAGCACATGGCTGCGGGGCGGCAGAAACACACATGGCTAGCAGCCATTGAGTGGAGCGGCAACTACTCATCATTCAGCAGACATCAGGAGAGTATAAAGGGGTTCGCACCCACTGGGGGTCCACCTGGGGGCTTGGAGCAATCTAGAGAAGCTGAAGGACAGGTTCCTGTAGCCTGGCATTGACGTGGAGGTCTGAGCACTCTGCAGAAGGAGCCCCCAGTGTCCCAAGTACCCCAAGGCAGTGCCCCTACGGAAAACCACCTACCGCAACATCACAATAGAACTCATGCCTCAGTTCAGCTGCATGGGGATCCCTAAGCATATCCTGACAGACCAAGGTACGCCTTTCATGTCAAATTTAATGATTGATCTGTGCCGGCTGTTGCAGGTAAAGAACCTGAGGACATCCGTCTACCACCTCCAGACTGACGGCCTTGTGCAGAGGTTTAACCAGACCCGTAAGCAGCTTCTGCAATGGGTGGTAGACGAAGACGGTAGAAACTGGGACCTTCTCCTGCCCTAAGTGCTTTTTGCTGTCCGAGAGGCTCCCCAAGCATCCACAGGCTTCACCCCGTTCGAGCTCCTCTTCCGACGGTGTCCTTGAGCACTGTTGAACGTGGCCCGGGAGGCTTGCCTGAGAGGAGCAGCTCTCTCGCTTCCACTCCCTGGTAGAGTATGTCCAGGAAATGCAGGAGCAGATTGATCGAGTGACATAGATCATCTGGGAGCATATGGAGGCTGCCCAACAAGAACAGCAAAGGGCCTACAACTGACCAGCGCAACACAGTGAGTTCCAGCACAACCAGGTGACCAGGTGCTCCTCCTGCTCCCGAATGCTTCCTACAAGGGCCCATACACAGTCCTTGAGAAGGTGGGCCCAGTCAACTACCGACTGCAAAAGCCCGTAAGTGTGCAGACACCCAACTGTTCCATGGTAATCGATAAAAGATGGGTTGAGCCTGCCCCAGTAGTGTCTGCCTTTGCCACTCTCCCCACAGATCACCACGAGCATACATTGATCCACTGAGGTGAGGACCTCACCCCATGCAGTGTCAAGAGCTGATAGAGCTGATGGACCAGTTTGCCGATGTCTTCGCATCCTACTCCGGTCTGATGCATCTTGTCCACCATAAGATTAAAACTACACCAGGAGTAGTGGTAAGACAGCAGCCCTATCGTGTCCCGGAGGCTCACCGTCAGGTTATTGAGGAGGAGGTCAGCCGGATGCGCCGCGATGGCATCATTGAGGAGTCCGCTAGCCCCTGGTCCAGCACCATCGTCATAGCGCCAAAGCCTGACAGCAGTGTCAAGTTTTGCAATGACTTCCGGAAGTTGAACTAGGTCTCTGACTTTGACTCTCCTCTTCCCCAAGTGAATGACTTGCTAGAGAGGCTGGGGAGAGCCCGCTTCATCTCCAGCCTTGACCTAACCAAAGGATATTGGCAAGTGGCCCTGGCTCCTGAGGCTAAACCATAGACCACCTTCAGCACCGCCAGCGGCCACTGGCCATACTGGGTTCTCCCTTTTGGCCTCCACAGAGCCAAAGATGTTCCAGCAACTGATGGACATCGTCCTAAGACCACACAGGCCATTTGCAGCCACCTACCTGGACAATGTCCTCATCTACTCCTCCTGGTAGGACCACCTCTACAGTCTGGGAGAAGTGTTAGGGAACCTCTAAAAAGCAGTGTTGACAGCTACCCTGAGGAAGTGCCATATGGGGCACAGTACCTGGGGCATTGCATCAGCCGGGGCCTCCTAAAACCTCAAGAAAAGAAGATAGAGGCAGTGAATGAGTACCCCTGACCCACATCAAAGAAACAGGTATGTGCCTTTTTGGGGTTCGTGATACACAACAGAAGATTTGTGCCTAATTTCTCCTCTCTACCCTCCCCCCCTCAGACCTCACAAAAAAGAACAGCCAGACCATATGTGGTGGACCGAGGAGACTGAATGGGTATTCCAAGCCCTCAAGCAGGCCCTCACCAGCTCCCCCATCCTGCGGGATCCAGACTTCGACCTGCCCTTCATGGTCCACACGGACACCTCCTAGACAGGGCTAGGGGCCGTCCTGTCTCAGACATTCAACAGATAAGAGCACCCAGTCCTACAAGTGAGGCAAAAGTTAAAATCTTCCGAGGCAAAGTATGCATCTATGGAGAAAGAAGACCTGGCGATTAAATGGGCCATAGAAGAGCTGCAATATTACCTGGCAGGTCAGCACCTCATCCTTGTGATAGACCAATGGATTGTCAGAGCAAAGGACACCAATGCCAGAGTAACCAGATTTTTCTTGTTGTTGCAGGACCTCTCTTACCAGGTGCAGAGGTGCACCATGGAAACGCGGATGGCCTCTCACGCTGACACTCTTTATGGGCCCAACATACACCAGCAGTAGGCTTGGAGCTGAGGGGGGTACTGTGACAGTGAGCATGCAGCCCGCGCACACAGAAGCTGACGTGCTTCAGCACTGAGTGTTTTGGAAAGCTTAAAAGCATATAGCTGTAAGGAAGGGCGGCAGAAACACACACGGCTGGCAGCCAATGAGTGGAGTGGCAGCTACTCACCATCCAGCAGACATTGAGAGAGTATGAAAGGGCTGTAGCAGCACAGAGAAGTAAGAAGCGTCTCTGGTATTGGTCATGCTGACACTCTTGTCCGTTTACCTTACAGAAGCAGATGTAGAAGACGACAGTGCTGAAGAAGACGCTCCCTGGCCCCGCTGCACCCTTGGCCAGTACCCACTGCCAGCGCCATGCTCCCTGGGTCCCGCATCGAGCCTGCTCTAGCCAGATCGCCACTCCCCACTATGGGAAGACAGCGCCATGCATAGCCCTCACTCAGAGACCTCATGCCCTCACCTTAACCCATTCCTCCACATAATAAAATAAAAACACCTCTGGTTTTACCTCCTTTTTGCCTCTTGAGTGCCTGTGTTAGTCCCGGCACAGCCTTGAGTAGCCACACAGACTACCTACACAGCTCCTTGTAAATTTCTACTGCAGCACCATAGAAAGCATACTCATATACAGTGTCACTGTTTGGTATACTAGATGCACTAAGGAAAACCGCAAAGACTTGTGTTGGGTAGTTAAATCAGCACAGCGCATCATAGGCACTGAGCCCCCATACCTGGACACTGTATAAGTTTACTCTTTGCTGCTTTGCTGCTACATGTGCTATAGTGCACTTTGTCACTTGTCACTTTATACAGTGTTCAATATATCTCTAATGCTTTTATACTATGTGCAATATATACATCTCAGAACACTTGCAATAATCAAGGCATCACATTTATGTGCAATTTCATATATATTTTACAATGTGTGTTGTTTATTTATTCCTTATTCTTAAAACTTCTTAATTTAAATTCCTTTCAGAGTTTTATGTTTAAATGCTCTTGTTGCTGTCTGAGCGTTGCCAAACTAAATTTCGTTGTATTGTATACAATGACAATAAAGTACCTTGCCTTGCCTAAAAGCCTGAAAAAGAAGAAACCAACAATTTGGTGAGGTCAATGAGTCATAGGCTTCATGCAGTTTTTGCAAGCAATGGATATGCAACAAAATATTAAGTGTTATTTACTTTAATTTACTTCAAGACTTATCTGTTCCTATAATATACTTTTGCTCACCTAAAAATTGATTGGACTGATACAAAAGGTTCTGTTTTATGTTGTTTAACACATGTAGATGTAAATACCGGGTGAGATCTAAATACCAGCTGAAATCCTAACCTCTCGTCTCATATCCTTCATTTGATCTCAAACCCAAATGTCTTTGGTGTATAGCACAAACAAATGAATTGGCCATGGTGTTCCAATACTTTCAGAGGGGACTATATGTACACAGAACGAAATGTGGCAGATTGCATAATACAGTGCAGTAGAGATGAGTCATATTGTTTCAAAGCCTTCACATCATGCTAGGCACATCAACAGTGGAAGAAAGAACTGTCACTTCTGTAACCACAGATGTGACACAGCCCATGAAATGTCTATCAAGAATTAAAAGCTTGATCTGCCTGTTATTCTTTTCGAACAAAGCTTAGTTGAATTTCGAAACCAAAGTGACCTAACTAGCTATTGCACTATTTCATATTTTAAACATCATTCAGCATGCTAGACATAAGTGTAAGTGCAAACTGCACACTACCATTAACCAGATGAAGGTCTTATGAAATATGAATGCCATACTTATCGATCATTTGAGTCTGATGTTTTCTGTTTTACACTACTTGTATCAATTATGAGGTAAAAAAAAAAAGACCTAAGAAGCAACAAGGTAATATTCATAAAAACAGGAAATTATTGATGGTTTATTACGAGAGAGAGGTTTGGTTTATATGGTCCATATCACTAACTGGTTTCCATACACATCCAACCAAAGATATGACACACACACACATACACATACATAAGGCTAATGAAAAAATAAGTAAATGAGTAATAATGAATTTCCATACACATCCAACCAAAAATATGACACACAAACACGCACACACACACACACGGCTTGTGTAACTCCGCTGTTAGAAAATACATGATGATTGAATGTGAATGTGAACATAACTGAGCAGAATGTACGTTTGTGGAATAAATATTAAGTCAAACCATTTTGTTCAAACTTCCGCATGATCCATAGAGTAGCAGAAACTTATGGTAACTTATGAATATCATGTGAAGGACTAAGTTGACTTGTCACTTACAGTTGCAAAGACATATCCTTGTGCAGGCTTACCTTCGCACCACCATTGTCCATTGACCCCTTTCCTCCCATGTCAACATGTAAGAAAAGGCAAAAAGTAATATAAGATATATAAGAATATATTTATAAAATATAAGGCATTATAAGGAAAAATACATAATAATATTATTTAACAAGGTCTGCCATTCAGCCCTCTTACGTGTAAGAGCATTACCAGTATTGTACGGCAGTTAGGACAGTAGTTAGCTTTCAGATGTCAGATGAAAAACAACTTTTTGAGTCACAGTGCCAAACTACAGGCAGAATATTTTTATCCTTATTTTTCCAACCTAAAGTACTGGCATTTATTTAATAGACAGATTGCACAGACATATCCTTGATCAGATGATTTAGGAATTTCTTTAACATATTATTATTCTTTTTCTTCAGCCATATCGATGTTTTTAGGGTATTTATTTCAGTAAATTTTTATTCAAAGTCACGCCATTTTCTCAAAAATGTAATCAACAAATATTTAATTTATTTCACAAATTTACGTTCTGCTCATTTATGTTCACATTCAATCATCATGTATTTTCTAACAGCGGAGTTACACTCTTTTTGTAGTTGAAAAGGTCATTTCTCTAACTCAGTGTAGTTCGTTGGTTGAAATGAATTTCATTAAAAGTTGTCATAGCTTCATTAGAAGTTGTCATGTTTTTTTTGTTGAGCCTAAACATTTGTTTTTAGAGAGAGAGTGTGTGTGGAATGCACATGAATGTATTGATCTATGTGAAAGATCATGTGTGGTGTGTGTGTGTGTGTGTGTGTGTGTGTGTGTGTGTGTGTGTGTGTGTGTGTGCGAGTCATACTTTTGGTTGGATGTGTGTGTGTGTGTGTGTGTGTGTGTGTGTGTGTGTGTATGTCATATTTTTGGTTGGATGCATGTGTGTGTGTGTGTCATATTTTTGGTTGGATGTGTGTGTGTCATATTTTTGGTTGGATGTGTGTGTGTGTGTGTGATATTTTTGTTTGGATGTGTGTGTGTGTGTGTGTGTGTGTGTGTGATATTTTTGTTTGGATGTGTGTGTGTGTGTGTGTGTGTGTGTCATATTTTTGGTTGGATGTGTGTGTGTGTGTGTCATGTTTTTGGTTGGATGTGTGTGTGTGTGTGTGTGTGTGTTTGTGTGTGTGTAATATTTTTGGTTGGATGTGTGTGTGTGTGTGTGTGTGTGTGTGTGTGTGTGTGTGTGTGTGTGTGTGTGTGTGTCATATTTTTGGTTAAATGTGTGTGTGTGTGTGTGTGTGTGTGTGTGTGTGTGTGTGTGTGTGTGTGTGTGTGTGTGTCATATTTTTGGTTGGATGTGTGTGTGTGTGTGTGTGTGTGTGTGTGTGTGTGTGTGTGTCATATTTCTGGTTGGATGTGTGTGTGTGTGTCATATGTTTGTTTGGAAGTGTGTGTGTGTGTGTGTGTGTGTGTGTGTGGAATGCACATGACCATACTATGTATGAATACATTCTATGTGAAAGAACGTGTGTGTGTGTGTGTGTGTGTGTGTGTGTGTGTGTGTGTCTGTGTGTCTGTGTCTGTGACTGTGTCTGTGTGTGTGTCA
Organism: Ictalurus punctatus; assembly: GCF_001660625.3. Classification (NCBI taxonomy): domain Eukaryota; kingdom Metazoa; phylum Chordata; class Actinopteri; order Siluriformes; family Ictaluridae; genus Ictalurus; species Ictalurus punctatus. Next base: position 11,071,670 of record NC_030433.2, on the reverse strand, counting down.
TATTTTTGTTTGGATGTGTGTGTGTGTGTGTGTGTGTGTGTGTGTGTGTGTGTGTGTGTGGAATGCACATGACCATACTATATATGAATACATTCTATGTCAAAGAACGTGTGTGTGTGTGTGTCATATTTTTGGTTGGATGTGTATGGAAATTCATTATTTATTATTTCATCAGCCTTGTGTATGTATGTATGTGTGTGTGTGGGAACGCAACAGATTACAACAAAACTTTATTATATAAACCATTATCCATTTTTAACCTTCACCTGTTAAGAAAATGATGGTTGGTGATGACCTACAACTGTTACAGTAATGACATAAGTGTTGACCATATGTAATATTATCTTTGGTGTATATCTCTCAACATAATTATGATCGATGATGATGATCTTTGACCTGCCAAGATAATTATACTTGCTGATGACCTGTCAAAACCAATTAGTGATATGGACCATACAAACCAAACCTCTCTCTATTACGGTTCCTCTCTTTGTGTTAATAACACAGTAAAATTTAGCACATCATTTAGCTGTCAAACAAGAGATTATACAGTCTTTTTTTTGTCTTTGTCTGGAACATCAGAATGAATTCCCTTTGGTTTTAATTGGCATTTTACCTAAATAAATAATAAACATAAAAATAAAAAGTTTTTAAAGGAAGGGAATTAATTTTTCTGTGAGTACTGTATGTAAGTCCATGTTACAGTGCTGCAACTCAATCGCAAAATAGAATACAAAATTGTGCTGGAGTGAGAACAGCAGCATAGCAACTCTCTTCTCTTCTCGTCCCTTCTCTTCCCTTTCTTCTCACTGTATTCCTTTCTGCTCTCTTCTCTTCTCTTCTCTTCTCTTCTCTCTGTCTGTCTATCTGCCTCTCTCTTCCTTTCTCTTCTCCGCTCTTCTTTTCTCTCCTGTCCCTTCTCTTTCTCTCTGTATGTCTGTCTCTCTTCCTCTGCTGTCCTCTCTTTCTCTGTCTTTCTTTCTGAACTAACCTTGTGTAATTTATGATAATGGTGCCATACTAGACTTGGTGAACCAGTCTATCTTTATAAATGTTAAAAGTACATTCATGTTTATTATTTTATAATAACCCACATTAACTTGCTTATTCAGTGGCCCTGTTTTTATATTCATCAAATAAATGGTCATAAGTCTACCTGGGATCCATTTAAGTTTAGCAATTTGTATTCTATATTTGTGACTTTTGTCTTTTTAATGACTGGTGGTAATTTTTTTATGGTGAACAAAGACATGATGTGCTCAAGCTTTCTCCTTCAAATCTACTCTAAGAATGCAGTTTTATATTTGTCATCAGTCAGATTCTAAAGTGTGTTAGATTTCTTAAGATTGCTCCTGGACTGTAGATGTTCAGGAGCAGGTTTAAACACTGATTGTAGTTCTGTGTATTTGGAGTAACCAGGTTCTACTCTGGTCTGTCATGCTGCTGTAGGGACTTTGCCTTTGTGGCCAGCGATAAGGACACGTGCATGCTGAAGTGCCACGTGTTCCGCTGCAACGCACCAGCTAAGACTATAGCCTCTGCCCTACATGAGATGTGCTCCAAGGTAAGAGCTTGGTCCTACGTGCACATCGGTGTTTGGGATTAGATTTTTCATTTGAGGAACATGCATAGTTCAGTGGTGCAGACAGTACAGAGTTAAAAGTAAAAAATTGTGAGTGAACAAATGATGGAGGAAAAATTATTATATAATTCAGATGGAGGCTTGCTTGCCTATACAACTAATCGCAAATTGGTTGTTTATTTACAAAACACAAACCCTTCCATTATGACATTGTTATTAGTGTGAAGCTAAGAGTAATTATTTGTATGTGTTTGCAGATCATTGCAGAGAAGGCAGCAATGCCACCATCCGTTCCACGATCACTTACTATGGAGAGCATTTCTCCTGAGGACCTGCCTCACCAGGGTACAAAACCCAGCTTCCGATTTATAGATCCAATTAATTAATCACTTTAATCAGTGATCTTTCACTTATTTCTGTTGTTTTTATAGCATTCTGACCAGAACACCTATATGTACTTACGTATATCCTGATCATTAATTTCATGTTTTACATTTTTTTTAGTCAACTTCATAGATGCAGTGAGGCAGAGGATTCAAAAATTTGAGGTTGAGTACATTGGAAATTTGCCCGTCTCCAGAGCAATGGGTGAGTGGAGGATTTATTATTCAGGAAAAGTTATAAAAATGCATTACCGTGAGAAGAAACCGAACACAATTCTTAATTCTTCTGGGTGACACCGGGTAGTGAGCATTACAGTATGCAGCTGTAGAAGAATAAAAGCAAACTGTACTAAGTGTATTCACAGGATACATAGTGTTTGGTATGCTCATATTGTGAATAAGTATCCATAAAGAGCTCACAGATTAAAGCTATTAAACAGATCAGATCAGATTAGATCATGAGTGTGCCATGAAAAGTCATTTCTGCTGCTAAATTTACAGTCCAGTTCTTACAATTTATATGAAGCAGACCTTCTAAATATTATGAGGTACAATTACAAAGCTGAAATGACTCTGCAGAGGGAAAAATGATGCTGCAGCATGAAGAAAATGCACAGTCACACAGCTTTGTTTGTTCCAGGGTTAGAGTGTCCTGACCACGCTCAGAGAGAACAAGAGAGAGCTCTTTCATCAAATACTGTTAAGAAGACTTATCTATCATGGTTCCCTGGAGGTGAAGGCAGCTCTGTAATCGCTGATGGTGTCTGTAAGCGGTGACTCTTTATAAAGAAAACAAAGCACAATGTCAATGGTCTCCCTAATCATCCCACAAGTGCTAATGGATATAAACTTGATGTGCCATGTTTTGTGGTCAATATTACTGGAAGAATCAAGTTTGAGTCCAGAGTCTTTTGTTTTATGTGACCTGATGATCCCAAAGAGAAGCAGTGATGTTTCTATACTATTGTCTGCAGTGCTTTCAAGGAATTTTCCTTTTTCCTTTTTTGGATTTTACTTCATTTTCCTTGCAATTTAACTTTTTCTGATTCCCACCTCTCATGAGGAGAGCGTATCTCATCATAGCTAGCAATCCAGAAAAACTCAAACATGTTTCCAAACCATGTGAAGATGCTGCATGCTTTCAATGTTATAGATAGCTGAAAAGATGAGTTTGTCTAGAAGATAGCTTTTCTCTCCGATTGACAAGAAGAAGAGGAACACCATGCCAGAAGTTCTCCTGATGGCTCAGTCCTCAGAAGGACTTCCAGGGATTCAAACCTATCTTCTGGGAGCCAGGGGTGCCCTAACACTTAAGTCCACTCTAGGTCTTGCAAAAAAAGTTGCGCCCACAGCAGGAGTGATCTAGGTTTGTATGAAAAACACCTGCAAAGGTGGCGCCCTCCAACAAACAGACCCAGAATCAATCCTGGGGTTTGTTTGTTGGACCTCCTTTTTTGCAAGACCTAGATTAAAAAAGCAGCTTTCAAAAAGTACCAAAATGTTTCTGCAGACAGCCTTGGGTCCTATGTTTTTTGGCTTGTTTAAGGCTGTAGGTTTTCATTTTGTTCTTAATTTTGTGTTTGGTTCTTGCAGGAATGGAGGTGTTGAACAGGGCTATTGAGAGCATCATGCACTCTAGAGACAGAGACGAATGGGAGCCAATTGTCATTCATGTGTCAGACACTGTGATGTCCCTGTGGAGGGGGGAGGTACAGAAGGATGCATGTCAACATAGATCAGTGGATAGAATTAATAAGGACACTGCTTCAGTGTTCTCAGAAAAGTCTCTCATGCAGAAGTTATTAGAGAATCTTTAACGATGGTTTAGTCTGTCGGTTTCCTGTTTTGCCTGCTTTAGGATGGCAAGGACCCTTTTTGGGAATGCCAGGTACGATACCTGACCTTCCTTGGCGTCGGTCATGACACACATACCTTTGCAGTGATAGTGGATGCCGGCACACAGCGCTTTGAGTGTCACGTCTTCTGGTGTGAACCTGACGCTGGGATCGTATCCGAGGCAGTACAGGCAGCATGTATGGTAAGTAATACTGAATGTGCAAGAATGTTGACGGCTGCAACATATACCTTTACTACAATCCTACAACTTTTACTTTTAGAATAAAGTAATGTGCAGCTACTATATTAATGTTATTAGGCTTACTTAAGGTTAGCTTCCAGTATGAAGAATTTGTGCTTGTTTGGTACCCAGGTCCAGTACCAGAAGTGCTTGGTCGCACAGACACCACCTTTGAGGTCAAAAATGTGGCGAGCCGGCTCTAAAGTCAAACGCGCCAACTCCATGGATGGCTCCAGCTTCCCGCCCTGCCACCAAGGATACACGCAACCCAAAATGGCTTCCTCTAGCATAAAGAAAGGCATGCTGGCATTTTTTGAGACATTCCGAAATAAACCTCCTGTGGTTCCTGCACCATAGCAACAGAGATTGGGAGAGGGCAGGAGGAAGAAGTGATAGGTTTGGGTGGGGGCAGATTGCAAGAGATAATTGGAGGATGTAAACTATGAGGAAAGACATGAGTAAGATCAAATAAAATTGCTTATTATTCCCCAGACCTTCGAAAAATTACAAAGGACAGCCACCTACACTGCAAGTACCTTTAGTGCTTATACATATCTCCTGACTACAGCAGGTATCCTGAGGTGCTGTGCTCTCACATTCCACTCTTGTGCTAAGGAGCATATAAATATATATATGTATGCATATATATATATATATATATATATATATATATATATATATATATATATATATATATATATATACACACACACACACACACACACACACACACACACACACACACACACACGGATATAAGAGTTGTCTTGACAGATATCACCTTGAGAAACTAATCTATTATGTCTGATGTTACAGTAGGTCAGTGAAGGTGAAGTGGAAACTGGAGATGCAGCGAATGTAGAAATGTGTCCCAATGTCAAAATAACAATCATAATAATAATAATAATAATAATAAACTCTATTTTATAGAGCGTCTTTAGAAGTAGCTTCTCAAAGCGCTGTACACAAAATATTCTAGACCCTTCTCCTGGGAAGTACAGGATAACGTGCAATAATGTGTTTCAGCATGTGACTTTTTCTTGATACGTATCAATGTATAGGATAGTGACCTAATTCTGGCATGACAAGTGTTTAGAGGTTAGACATGTTCTATTTAGGTCAAATAGAAGAAAATTTCAATTTTACCTATTAACCTTCATCCTGGTTTAATGCAAAGGATGACATCTAATGTTCGAACACTCAGAACTAAAGGAGCAAGTCAGACCAATCACAGAGAACATATCTGGATATATTTTAGGCATGAGCACACATTTGACATACTCTGTTCAAATTATAATTACACCAGGATGAAATCAGAATTGATTGCTGGTTTCAAAACTGATGTAGGGAAAGAAACCCTCCATAAATCCCAAAAGCCAAAGAATGCATAATTGGCAATGCTCTGTGATGCTTGAAGCTTGGTGGCACAGTTGCATGCATTTACACATGCTTGGGAATGAAAGGCTTTGCTATGGGCGCATTTATATAAATAAAAATTAGAGAGTTCTGCCAGAACTTTTTTAATGAGTATGTAAAACTAAAGGATTGTATCTGATACAAGCCAAAACCATTCCTATAACCAGGGACAAAGTGCATCTGTGATAGAACCCTAAACCTAGTACAACAATGAAGAAGAACTGTAGCTGAATTTTGACTTTGTTTTTCACCGTCAAATGATTGAATGTTCAACAATAAGCTTTCTAAACATGTTTGAGCGCATGTCAATTGGCCACTGGAATGGCACTACGAAAAAGTCATATGACATTGCAACAAAGATATGCAACTGCTCCTTTCCCTTAAGCATGTCTTATATCACCAACAAACTCAGGGTTCCTCAAGACACCAGTGGAATCATGGGTAGGAATGGACAACACTTTCAGCATAACCTTTGTTCATTGAAATGAGCATTTTTCAGAGATAAAACTATCATGTATTCCTGTAGCACCGTTCTTACTTTCTGCTCTTTATACTCTCTGTAAAGATTTCTTCTTTGTATATATTTGCAGTTCATTAGCACAGAAATAGGATGTTGTGTAAAATGAGTTTTTTTTTTTTTATGTTATTTATATTAAGTTGATAGTATTGTTGCACTTATGTATTGAAACAGATTCCACTTGTGGTTTGGAATGGGACAATAAAACTGCTTAAATGTCATTTGGTTTCTTCTGTTGTGATTAATTGGTATTTACTAATTAAATTTATAAATCAGCAATTTAACAGACAATAGTTTGTGCTTATATTTGTGGCGGTCTAGGAAAATCCACTGGATGTTACTGTGGAAGAATTCTAAAAAAAAATTAAAAAAATAAACAGCCAATAATGAGGTTATATTCTAGCCTTGCTTTGATAAAAATCTATAAAAATCTCATTGGGTAAGGAACTCGCATTTTTTAAATTGACAGAAACATTTGACAGAACATAATAATCCAAAGTTTCTTCAATTTGCTCTTTGTAGCTGTTGCACAATTATGGTGCAGCTTGCTCACAGCCCCATTTAGCTCCATAGAGTTATTAGTACACCTAGTGGTAAAAAAAAGAGAACTACAACAGGGGTTAATGCCCACAGAGGTTGAAATGCACCCTTAGCACCCCCACTTCCCACATCCATGGCTGTGACTGACTTTTACCTCAGGTTAAGTAATTCTTCTTTACATCAGGTTACAAATGTAGAGGCTGTCTTTCAGTAATGAACACCAGTTCAATACAGGGCAGACACACATTCATTTACACCTAGAGGAAATTTAGCATAGCCAATCCACTTACCACCATGCATTTGGAGGTCAGAGGAAGCCAGGGAACCAAGATGAAATACACACAGATACAGGGAGAATACGCAAATGCTCATACAGACAGGAGCCACAGTTCAGTATTGAACCATGGAAAAGTTAGAACATCATCACTATAACTTCAAAATCTACTGGATTGTTTTGGAGATTTGTGATTATACATTTTGTTTTGCTTATGCACTGATGGCTTGGCACTGTGTGTATGTGTAAATATGAGTAGTAATATGTAATTAGGTGTGTTTAGGTGTACACTTCAGCTACTGTAGTGCCCAATAAAATCCATCCATCTATCCATCCATCTTACAAAAAGAGTTGTTGATGCTTATCAGCTTGGAAAAAGGTAACAAAACCATCTTTAAAGAGTGTGGACCCCACCAATCCACAATCAGACGAATTAAGTACAAATGGAAGAAATTCAAGACCATTGATACCTTCCCCAGGAGTGGTTGACCAACAAAGATCACTCCAAGAGCAAGACAAGTAGTAATTTGTGAGGTCACAAAGGATTCCAGCATATGAATCTTATCCCATCTGTGAAATGTGGGGGTGGTAGTATTGTGGTTTGGGTCTCTTTTGCTGCATCTGGGCTTGCCATCATTGATGGAACAATGAATTTTGAAGTGTACCGAATTCTAAAGGAAAATGTCAGGACATTCAGTCCATGAACCAAATATCAAGAGAAAGTGGGTCATGCAGCAAGACAACAAACTTAAGCACACAAGTCGTTCTACAAAAGAATAATTAAAGAAGAATAAAGTTAATGTTTTGGAATGGCCAAGTCAGTGTTCTGACCTTAATCCATTAGAAATGTTGTGGAAGGACCTGAAGCAAGCAGTTCATGTGAGAAAACCCACCAACATCCCAGAGTTGAAGCTGTTCTGTACTGAGGAATGGGCTAAAATTCCTGCAAGCCAATCAACAGTTACCAGAAATGTTTAGCTGCAGTTATTTCGGCACAAGGGGTTCACCCCAGATACTGAAAAGTTCACATACTTTTGTCACTCACAGATATGTAATATTGAATCATTTTCCTCAATAAGTAAATGACCAAGTATAATATTTTTGTCTCATTTGTTTAATTAGCTTGTCTTTATCCACTTTTAGGACTTGTGTGAAAATCTGATGATGTTCTATATTATTTATGCAAAAATATAGAACATTCTAAAGGGTTCACAAACTTTCAAGCACCACTGTAAGTGTCAGAACACGTATTCCCCTCTTTGTATCTGTCTTAAATTTCTTAGTAATGGAGTAGTGATCACACCTGCTGAGAATAAATAATGTGGGGATAATTCTGAGTCCTCGTTAACAGCTTGGTTGTATAACAATTGCTGGCAAAAAATGTAAATTGAAGAAAATTAGGGGGCACCCGGATTTGAACCGGGGACCTCTTGATCTGCAGTCAAATGCTCTACCACTGAGCTATACCCCCACACACGGGACTTGAGGAACTTATCCTTTTGAGGATGTTCTGTAATTAGTCTGTTTTGGCACTTTTGTATATATTTCTTTACATTTAGCATGTCTTGTGCTAGAACATACATTATTCTCTTTTATAACGAATGACAAAATGATAACGCCATAATTTTAACATCATACGTCGTCTGACTTTTTTTTATCTAGCCAGAAGAGATGCCATTTTAGCGAAACACGTCATACACATTTCCGTTTTTGACAGGAAGTAGTTGAATATTGAACTGTTTGGAGTCGGCAGAAAATGGTAGTGTAGAGTCTTCGGCTATTTTTTTATTATTATTATTGAACTGGTTTCGCAACACAACTTTGGTATTCTTTATTTAAATGAATTTAGTATCCGTATGATTTTCGACTTCTCAGACTTATAAGCTTTGTTTTGAGTCGTTGCTAAAGCTACTAGCCTTTAGCATATGAGCTAGTTGTTGGTGGAGCTAATTCCATGATGAAGATGAATAGACGCAGTAACTTGAAACGTTTACGGTGTTTTGTTTTATTGCTCAACATATATAATGAAATTAGGCCTTTTGTATCTAAAACTGTTTATATTAGTAATATGATAACAACCATGATGTGCCAGCTTTAGCGGTTTGTGATGTGTCATGCTAGCAGCGTTTACTTTCTGTTTCGGTAGCTTTAATATAACTCTGGAGACTTGGCGTTACAAGTCATATTAGATTTGAATGAACTATTACCAACACTAGAATATTCTTAATAAAATGTTATTTAAAAAACTGTTACATGTTGTTTCCCGTCACAGAATACTCGTGGTCTTCGCTCTCAGCTGAAAGACAGTGTCCCGGTGGCGGGGCTTTGTCCACAGGCAGGATCTTATGGTGTTCCTGATACCCTGCGCAGGGGGTAAACACTCGTTATATTGATCTGTAATACTTGAGTGAGCTTATTTATACTTTACCTGTAGTCTTTAAAAAAATGTATTAATGCATTTGTGTGATTTCAGGTTTTCTAGTGTCAAAAACGAGCTTCTCCCATCTCATCCTTTAGAAATCTCTGAGAAAAGTGTGAGTTTTGTGTACAGTCTCTGAAATATCGAAAGATTTAAAAAAATTACTTCAGTATAAGGTGTCATATTTGGCAGTCACCTCATGCATAATATGGCCTAAAGTATGTGGACACCTGACTATCACACCCATATGTGGTTCTTCCCAAAACGATTGCAACAAAGTATAAGGCACAGTTGTATAGTAGCCTATGTCATTGTATGCTACAGCATTTCAATTTCCCTTCGCTATAGCGAAGAGGCTCAAACCTGTTCCGGCATAAAAATGCCCCAGTACACAAAGTGAGCTCCATGATGACATGGTTTGCCAAGGTTTGTGTGGAAGAACTCGGGTGTCCTGCACAGAGCCCTGACCTCAACCCCACCGATCATTCCGACTGCACCCCCAGGCCTCCTTGCCTGACCTCACTATGGACTTGTTCCCACCTGGCATTAATGTGTGTCCTAGGTGATCGGCTATGCGTCTATGGCATATGTGGATATGCGTCTCAGTCCACCTATGAACCGATCGCCCAGGACGTATGTTAATGCCTGGTGTGAACGGGGCCATATGCTCCTGTAGTTGAATGGGCAAATCCCTATGCTCCACAATCTAGCGAAAATCTACCCAGAAGAGTGGAAATTATTATAACAGCCATTGATGAGATCTTGAGATATAATGAAGTGCTCAACCCTAATAGTTACACTGTCAGCTACTGATAGATCTTAGATTTTAACCTTTCATCTAATATCAGCACCAGCTGCAAATATTGTGTCCTTAGACTTTAAACAAGCAGTCAGAAAATTACCAACTGATTACAGTCGACTAGACTGTTTTCTCTGTGACTTACTGTTGCCTTGTGATCTGTACCTATAGTTCCAGCTTAACCAGGACAAAATGAACTTTTCCACATTAAGGAACATCCAAGGACTCCATGCACCCCTGAAACTCCAGATGGAGTACAGAGCAGCCAGACAGGTGGGAACCACTTAATGTTGCACTCACATGTCCTCATTATCTCCACTACTTTATACATGTTAGGGTTTAATAGGTAGTATTATAGTTACACAAAATGAAAAATATTCAAATAAGCTGTAATATGTAAAATATTATTGACAAGTATATCACTTAGGTTGAGAAAACACAACACTTTATATAGCACAGTTCTCAAGCTCCTTTTTCTGACAGATTCAACGTTTGCCTTTTCTGCTGAGTTCCAACCTGGCCTTGGATACACTCAGGGGTGCTGATGAGTCCATTGGATTTGAGGACATCCTTAATGGTAAGTGCATGTTTACATCTAATAGGGGTTAACAAATCAGTAGCGTCCAACTTCATGTCCAGGACGTTTTTAGCAGGCGTATTAATTAGTTTTCACAAACAAGACAGCCTTTTCAGAATCTTAAACACACAGGCATGTGAAAGCAGAGTTCCTTTTTCAATCGATTATAATAAATCAATTTATGATTGTAATGTTGATTCATTATAATAGTCTTTTAAATCAATCCGATGATCCAAATTGTCTGATCGTTACACCACTACTAAAAATGTTAGTTATATACAAGAGGGTTTATTTAAAATTAGTTGTTTGTGTGTGTTTCAGATCCTGCACAGTGTGAGCTGATGGGCGAGCCACATATTATGACAGAGTACAAACTTGGACTGCTGTGAAGTCTAAGTTCAAGATGCTTTAGATTTTTATTAGAAACAGAACAAAGTCTGTTTGGGTCATTAAATGTTTTGACCTTCTGCATTTTTCAGTTTTTTCTGTTTATAATAAAAATGTAAATCAATTAAACATTAGTCTTCTCTGTATTTGTACAACGTTCATCAGTGAGCTTTTTCTGAAATCCCTCAAGCATAGTGGATACAGCACTTTAAATGAACACCATTAACCCCCAAAACAGACATTTCTCAGAGTAAATTTATTAATTTTTTTTGTGTGTAATTTATTCATTTCAAGGATTACAAACGTTTTAAATATTACAAACTCTATTGAGTTAAATAAAATGTCTGATTTATTAAAAGGAAAAAGCAACTGGATAACAAAAGACCATGTATATTTATAAAACATTATACTGAAATCACACTGATTTTGGTATAATTATGTCTTTGCTGTTAACTACAAGAAGCTATTTACAGAAATGTTTTCTCTAAAACAAAAAGTCATCCAACTTCTCAGTCCAGCTTCTCTTCTTGGAAGAAATCTGCAGCATTAAGGTGTTCCTGAAACTTGTCATATTGCTGCATAGAGAGGAGGAAAAACAACACTAATGAATACAAGGCATCCATCTATGTGCTTTCATTTGTAGGACATACAATACACAAACCTTATAAACGCTCTCTCTAACTCAAGAAAGCACACACACACACACCTCAGTAATCCAGCCTTCCTCCATCAGTTTGGTGAACACTTTATTCACAGTATCCTTCACCGGCTCATCTTCTTCTCTCTCCTGTGGCTCTTGCTCTACCTCTTTGTGATCCTCCAGAGCAGTGCGACAGCGCTGGAACAGATGGTACTTGAAGTGTTTGAGTGCATGGTACACCTCGGTACGGCTGGCACAGACAGAGCCGACAAAGAACGTCTGCAATTTATAATAAAGATATTTACATATTTAGTGTGCTGAACCAAAGTGTTTTTCTATTATACAGTATATACACCTTTATTAAAAATGACAGTCTTTATAGCACAGTGCTGTGGAATTCTTGGAACTGATTGGTCAGAAAGTATTGGTTAATTTTCTATAACAGCAGCTCTGACAATAGTGCCAGCTGTTAATCAAATCACGTTTATTTTTATGTGCTCCTTCTAATGTTATTGTCTCTATAATAATAGCTCATACACTTGGAATATGAACCTAATAACTGATTAAAAGAACAGGCTGTTGTTTAACTAAGAAAAATATATTGCTGATATGAAGTTTTCTGTAATGACATGTTTATTTAACATTTGTGCAAGGAGTCTCCAGTGTCACCGATTTGTAATGCATTCCACCACAGGAAAATCTTCAATCCAGCGCACAGCGGTTTCTCGGAAACATTAGAAGCTTTGTTTTTTATTTTTTGTCTTATTAACTTCAAAAGAGAAAAAGAGGCTGGTGTAGGAATGATGTGTAATTAACTGGTTTCCTGGACATTACACAACATATGTAACTATAAACATAAAAAAAAAAAAGTAGAGCATTTTCATTAAATAAAAAAAATGACTTGTTGGCAAATTGCTCTGGTATAAGAGGAATAAAACACCGAGATATACTGTTTTATGAAAATAATCAACATCAGTGTTTTAACAGCTCAAACCACTTCTGGAACGTCCGAACATGTGGCGCAAACGATATACACAATAACTCAAAATGCAAATATAAATAATTTAAAAGCTTAAAAATACATTTAAAAATAATGTAAAAGTGTTGGGTCACTGCTGAAACATTTAAAGCATGTTCTGTAGAGTGTAAATAAGTAGAATTTGATTTTACAGAACCACTTTTAATTATAGCCATGTAAAAATAATGATCAATGTGTTTGTTACCTGCGAGTCATCAGGCATGAACTGATCTTCTTGCAGTGTGTGGTTGTGATAGAGCTGCCCGGACAGACGCACATAGAAGCGGCCATTTCGGTGGAGCTCACACGCTTCACAGCCCTTAGTGAGGATGTTCACCATACTAACTCGCACTTTGGGATAACACTCCACCCGCTCCTTTAATAAAATAAAAACCCACACGGTATAAATTTTACATCATTTTGTACATAGTGTGATGTACACACACACACAAAAAAACAGTGTTTCATTCATTCCTACTTTGTAGCGTTCTTTCCAGCGGCTCCTCTGCTTTAGATTTTCCAGGCGTGGGAGCACCAGTCGCTCATCAAAGTGACGCAACGACGATTTCATCTCTTCAGCATAGCGCTTTGTCCGCTCACCGTCTGGAATAGACAAACCTATTAATTACCCATTAAAGCAACCTATCAAATATTATTGGATTTTAATTACATTTTCCCACCTGTATGTTCAAGTATTATGCTTATAGTGGAGGGGCTTCTGTGAGTAAACTTATTTTGGAGAGAGGAATGCTGTTGCTAGGGGTTGCTAGGGTTATAACGTAGACTATACGTGACCTTGGGCACCCAGACACGTGGTGGTAAGGAGAGCTTTTTAAGACACAGAGAATGAGAGTCTGAAAAGATAACATCTTTTATACATTATCTCACAAAAGTGAGTACACCCCTCACATTTTTGTAAATATTTGATTATATCTTTTCATGTGGCAACACTGAAGAAATGACACTTTGCTACAACATCTTGCAGAGTGCACGTGTGTGTGTGTGCACACATGTGTGTTTAATAGCAGTGTATGAGAAGTGTCACTGGTTTGGACCTGCAGTTAATTACTTTAGTATTGCAAACAGAATGGCACATATAGTATCTCACAAAAGTGATTACACCCCTCGCATTTGTAGATGTCTACACTTATTGCTACATTTTGGGATTTGAATTTAATTTCTGAATCATACTAAAGGCCATCACTTTACATTTCTAAATCAGATGCAGGTGTCACTTGTATCAAACGCAGCAGACAGGCATAGATTTAAACCAGCCTTGTCTAATGTAAATGTCTAAGGTATTGATTTTGTAATTTGATTATATTTTGTAATTTGATTATATCTTTTAATGTGACAATACTGAAGAAATGACACTCTGCTATAATGTAAAATAGTGAGTGGACAGCTTGTATAACAGTGCAAACTTGCTGTCCCCTCAAAATAACACACAGCCATTAATGTCTAAACCACTGGCAACAAAAGTAAGTACACCCCTAAAATGTCCAAATTGGGCCCAAAGTGTCAGTATTTTGTGTGGCCACCATTATTTTCCAGCACTGCCTTAACTCTCTTGGGCATGGAGTTCACCAGAGCTTCACAGGTTGCCACTGGAGTCCTCTTCTACTCCTCCATGATGACATCACAGAGCTGGTGGATGTTAGAGACCTTGTGCTCCTCCACCTTCTGTTTGAGGATGCCCCACAGATGCTCAATAGGGTTTAGGTCTGGAGACATGCTTGGCCAGTCCATCACCTTCACCCTCAGCTTCTTTAGCAAGGCAGTGGTTGTCTTGGAGGTGTGTTTGGGGTCGTCATCATGCTGGAATACTGTCCTGAGGCCCAGTTTCCGAAGGGAGGGTATCATGCTCTGCTTCAGTATGTCACAGTACATGTTGGCATTCATGGTTCCCTCAATGAACTGTAGCTCCCCAGTGCTGGCAGCACTCATGCGGCCCCAGACCATGACACTCCCACCACCATGCTTGACTGTAGGCAAGACACACTTGTCTTTGTACTCCTCATCTGGTTGCCGCCACACACACCTGACACCATCTGAACCAAATAAGTTTATTTTGGTCTCATCAGACCACAGGACATGGTTCCAGTAATCCATGTCCTTAGTCTGCTTATCTTCAGCAAACTGTTTGCGGGCTTTCTTGTGCATCATCTTTAGAAGTGGCTTCCTTCTGGGACGACAGCCATGCAGACCAATTTGATGCAGTGTGCGGCGTATGGTCTGAACACTGACTGGCTGACCCCCCACCCCTTCAACCTCTGCAGCAATGCTGGCAGCACTCATACGTCTATTTTCCAAAGACAACCTCTGGATATGACGCTGAGCATGTGCACTCAACTTCTTTGGTCGACCATGGTGAGGCCTGTTCTGAGTGGAACCTGTCCTGTTAAACCGCTGTATGGTCTTGGCCACTGTGCTGCAGCTCAGTGTCAGGGTCTTGGCAATCTTCTTATAGCCTAGGCCATCTTTATGTAGAGCAACAATTCTTTTTTTTCAGATCCTCAGAGAGTTCTTTGCCATGTGCCATATTGAACTTCCAGTGACCAGTATGAGGGAGTGTGAGAGCGATGACACCAAATTTAACACACCTGCTCCCCATTCACACCTGAGACCTTGTAACACTAACAAGTCACATGACAGCAGGAGGGAAAATGGCTAATTGGGCCCAATTAGGGGTGTACTCACTTTTGTTGCCAGCGGTTTAGACATTAATGGCTGTGTGTTGAGTTATTTTGAGAGGACAGCAAATTTACACTGTTACACAAGCTGTACACTCACTACTTTACATTGTAGTAAAGTGTCATTTCTTCAGTGTTGTCACATGAAAAGATATAATCAAATATTTACAAAAAATTGAGGGGTGTACTCACTTTTGTGAGATAGTGTATATGAATCTTCATACCCATATACACTTTACTAACTTTTGCACCTGCCTGCACCTCTCTTATGATCTAAAGAGGAGAAAATTCTACAGTCTAAAAAAAAAAACCCCACAACAACTTTTCTTGTCACTTAAAGCAAAGTGTCTAATGAAAGTGACAGTTCAACTATCTAGATAAGTTTACACCTAAATAACATGGTCAAAACGTGCTAAATATTTCACTGTGCTGATTTTCCCCACTGGATTGAAACTCGCCTCCACCCTGTATGTGCGGAGGGTGCATGTTCTCCCCGTAATGCGGGGTTTCCTCCGGGTACTCCAGTTTCTTCTCCAATTCAAAAGACATTCATTGTAGGCCAATTAGGATTTCCAAATTGTGTGTAATGTGTGAAAGTGTGTGCAACTGTGCCCTAGATGGATTGGCACCCCATCCAGGGTGTCCCCTGCCTTGTGCCCCGGGTTTCTTGGGACAGGCTCCAGGCACCCCGCAACCCTGTGTAGGATAGGCGATATGGAAAATGGATGAATGGATTTTCCCCACCACTATTCCAAAATTTTGCTCACCTGCCAATTCCCACCCACCAGCCAGCTTTCCCTTATCACACGACAGCTCCCAACTACTAAGAATGAAGGCTAAAATGTGTTTGCTCTGAGAAAAGTGAAGCCAGTCAGCTTCCTCTTTTAAAACTGCTGCTCCTGCTGCGTAACAGGGTAGCACAAAACACTCGGAGGAAAGTGCTATCTGCCCTACATCCGCATTAGAGTTGTCAAAAGTACCGGTACTTCAGTACCAAGTCAGTACTAAAAAGAAAAAAAGTTGACGGTACCAGATGTTCATAAGTACCGATAGTACTGGGTCAACCCTGACAGGTGATCAGTCTGGAACTTTTCGTGGGTGCACCGTACAACAAGAATACATTGGAGCCAAAGCAGCAGCAGCCCCGCCGGTCACCATGGCTGCGTCCGAAACCGCAAACTTACCTACTATATAGTAGACGAAATACATGTATTTCTCTAGGACGCTCATTTTCCGCTTTCGGTGCTATTACCGCTAAGTGTGTAAAAGCCACGCCCCTAAAATTTATGTGCAGATAGATTAACCGTGCTTTCAGGAGGAGCAGCTGCTTACCAGCAGTATTTATTCAAGTAGTTCAAGCAAGTGAGTTTAAAATGATGGTAGCGGTTGCATTATGAATGTTGTAGCATCATTTAATTGGAGTGTATTATTGCAAAAAAAATTCTCATTTTTGCATACTTAATGGTAAGAATATGCGCATTTAACGCTAATACGATCAGGAGTCCTTATTAACCATTTAATGCTTTAACTTTTATTGGTGAAAAATAAATGGGAGGACATGATGGGGTTTACAAATTTTACACATCAGAGGCTTTTTGATGAGGTATATATCTGAAATTTATTTGTCAGAAAATAATAGATGTGTGGCTAGCACTGTTTGTGTCTTTAATATCAGTCAGTCAGAGAAACATTTCTACTCTTATCTGGATAACTCTAGTAGCTTTAGTAATGATATATTTGAAGTATACAGAATGCCAATTTTTAAAATATGTTTTCTATTGATATATAACTTATTAATAAAATAGTGTGTTGTTCAATTAGCATGGTTTTGTGTTTTGCTTTGGTACCGAAAACCATGGAACTTTACTGGTATTGCTACCAACTACTGAAATTTTGTTAGCCTGACAACACTGATCCGCAAACATGAGCTTACAGATTCCCACAATTAGCTAATGTTCCTGTGATTGATGAGAGAGAGAGAGAGAGAGAGAGAGAGAGAAAAACGGCATCCATTCTACGCAGATGCCTAGACAGCATTGCCAATTCCATTTCAGGAAGTGAAAAAAATAACAGGAAAACCATACCGTAAAGTGACTTGAGGAAGGACGTGTCCAATGCATTGATCAACAAGGCTTTGACCACCACCTGAAAGTGGGTAAACTGAGATCCGGTGATGACTACAATTAAAACAAAGACTTGGTTAGGTTTGTACATACTGTATATATTGAAAATTGCAACCTTCAGAAGCATAAACAAATAACCAAATGTATATACACATGCTTTTCTCTTAACTAACATAAAACTTAACAGAGATCTTACACTCGCGTGGAAGATGAGACATGAAGTTCTTGTCCTCTGTTTTAACCACTTCCTCCTCTTCCTCTCCCCCTTTCTGCTCTTCATCCTCTACAATGAAGTCCTTCAGGCTGTCACTGTCGGCCTGTTTTTCTTCTTCACTGCTGTCGATTAAGCGAACAGTGTCCTCCTTACTAGACTCATCTTCAGAGTCTTTCACTTCTCCTTTGTCTTCAGGTTCATCTTCTGCAACTTCTACCTCCTCCGAACCCTGAATGAGAACATTTTATGACAAACTGACATTCAGTGGTCACTTTATAAGTTACTCTCATTCCTCTGATTATCAGATAAACCTACAATACAGATCACGTTGGGGCACAAAATTACTGACTGTCAAGCCAGTCCACCTTCTACTTCCACAAATGGAGCCAAGATGATTATTTGGGTGGTGGTCTTCGAGCATGACAATTACACTGAGTGCTAATTTAGTTCTGGCAGAAGTAAAGGAACAGCAAGTTGAGCGAGGATGGCCAATTTATACAGTAGACAAGACATTAGAAATATTTGTTACAGGTATGCATTATGAGACAGTGGTCTGTTTCTGATCAAATTTTGGTTGGTGGACTGTTCTCAAGCTAGCAGTGACAGACAGGGCTGCAGCAGGATACCGCAGTAGGAAAATTGATGGTTATCATACCATGTACATTTTCTTATCTACAGTATTTTAAAACAACAACAACAACAACAACAACAACAAAAACAACTGGACAGAAGGGAGAAAATGTCTGAAAGAAGTAAGGCTGATCTCCATCCCCTGCAGAAAATTACAGCATGAGATTACTTTGGGTATCCCAAAAACAAAAAGGGGGTTCTCCCAGTTTGCAAAAAAAAACAACCCAAAAAACATCATCATCATCATCATCCCTCCATGCAGATTAAGGGGAAATGTCCCGTTTATAACTTTAATCCCAAAGAAAAACTGAACTGTGAGGACCATTTCCATCCCACGTGTTCAAAAGAACAAAATGGTCACCTCCGGGGAAACAGACACAAAGTATCAATACAAATAGAAGCTGCTGAAACCAGGGAAGCCACTGTGGCTCTTTTTTCCAATATAATAAATGACTTGCATCAGACGAAGTCCTATCATAAACCATATGTTATCTTGCGATCGGAGGCGGATGCCTGATATTTGGGAAGAGAATCATGTGAGACAGTTATGGGAGGTAATTATAAGAAATTATTTAGACGACAGACTTTGGCTCAGGCATTTCAGAATGACAAAAATAACATGAGTTGGTGTGCAAACAGATCTGCTGGGTAGACCAGTTATGCGACTGACGCACCGTGCCCCAGTTCCGACAGGAAAAACACATTGCCGGTTGCCGGTGCACTGTATAAGTTGGCCACATGCACTATCCAATCAC
The DNA here is from genome assembly GCF_001660625.3 of Ictalurus punctatus. Taxonomy (NCBI): domain Eukaryota; kingdom Metazoa; phylum Chordata; class Actinopteri; order Siluriformes; family Ictaluridae; genus Ictalurus; species Ictalurus punctatus. Next base: position 11,052,626 of record NC_030433.2, on the reverse strand, counting down.
ATCAGTCAATTATCCAATCACATGATATGTTGAGGCAAAGTCACATGACTTTTCTGATTGAGAGATTTATTCGGAAGTTTATGCAGATGTCTTCTTATTGAATTAAAAAAAACAAACATTCACATCAATTGAACACAAGTTTTTTTATGTGCATTTTGTAGATTTTATTCACATCTGGTTTTTCCATCCAGTGTTTTTTATGTGATATCCCAAAATTCACACAAAAATATGTGCATGGAAACATGACCCCATGGAAGCTACTGACCCCAATCTGAGTGAGTGTGTGTGTGTGTGTGTGTGTGTGTGTGTGTGTAGTATTTGTGCAACCAAAAGAGTACCCTTCTGTTTTCATTCCTTTAAGGGTAATTTTAACTGATATTATTATTATTATTGTTATAATTATTATTATTAACAAAAATAGAGAATGATAACAATAGTAATAGATGATAATAATAATTGATAATAATAATAATAATAATAATAATAATGAAAAAACATAATTATGATGATGATTATTATTATGTAATACCTAAACAGTGAAATTTTCTGAGACTGAAAATTTGAAACTGTAATAAAGTTGATTTGACATTTGACGTTCGATATTCGCGGAAATTAAGGAGCCGTCTCTAAAGTTACATAGGACATTGTTAAACACATTTCTAACTTCAATAGCATTTGAAGGGAATGACTTACAGTCATATGACCAACTGTAAAGTGTTCATATAGGTGTCAGGTATGATGCACACCTTTTAGATTTTTGATATTTAATCCCACAATGCATGAACCAAAAAAGCCTTCACGAATGCATGAAGGGGGTCAAAATGACCCGTAATGCATTGAATGGTTTTCGTAAAAAAAAAAAAAATAAAAAAAAAAGTCCTATGAATTATATATATATATATATATATATATATATATATATATATATATATATATATACACACACACACACACACACACACACACACACACACATAGATACACACACACATTACATTATATTATATTATATTATATATATATATATATATATATATATATATATATATATATATATATATATATATATATATATATGTGTGAAACACACACACACATACATATGTACAACCCTCACATTTTTGTAAATATTTGATTATATCTTTTCATGTGACAACACTGAAGAAATGACACTTTGCTACAATGTAAAGTAGTGAGTGTACAGCTTGCATAACAGTGTAAATTTGCTGTACCCTCAAAATAACTCAACACACAGCCATTAATGTCATTAATGCTGGCAACAAAAGTGAGTATTATAACTGACACCTTGATGAACACTTTGCAGTTGGTTATATGACTGTAGGTCATTCCCTTCAAATGCTATTGAAGTTAGAAACATAGAGACGGTCCCTTAATTTCGGCATTTCTGCGAATATCGAACGTCAAACCAACTTTATTACAGTAAATTTGAGACAGTGAAAATCTCATACTGTTGCAACCGTAGTAACAGAACTTTTTCCAGCTACTACTCCACCTTTTACACGTTTATGTCTATCTCTCCCTCTCTCTCACACACACACACACACACACACACACACACACACACACACACACACAGCATATGGTCCAAATAGATAGTAATACAACATGTGCCTAAAAAAATAGGCCAATGATTGTAGAAAAACCTAATATAATGGTCACTGGTACATCTGGGTTCTTACCAAGGTTCTGCGCCTGCGCAGTGGTGTACCCGTTTTTCTCTTCTTCAACAGCTCCATCAGTTTCCTTTTCCTCTCTCTCCTCTTGGCAGCCGCTTCTCTAGCCTCTGCCTCTCCTTCGTTCTCCTTGTCAGTTTCACCCTCGGAGTCGGAAAGCTTGAGTCGTTTCTTCCCCGACGCCTTCCGGACAGGCTCGGCTCCCACGTCGCTGTCCGAAGAGTCGCTCGTGCTGTCGTCCAGGACGCTCGCGCTGGCCGACCTCTTCCTCAGTCGCTTCGGCACGACGCTCTTTTCCTCCTCGTCCGTCCCGCAGCTGTCGTCTCCCGCATCGGCGCGTTTGGGCGCAGGGGAATCGGAGTCGCTGCTGACGGAGGCGTCGTCTGACTGCTGGTACTCGCTTTCGGAGCCGTCGCTAGTTGTCGTGCTGCAGTACGACCCTTCGTCGCTGTCCTCGAGCAGCTGTTCGAGGGCGTTCATGCGCGTCTTCCTCCGGTCGATGCGGAACACCGGTGCCGCGCGTTTGCGCCACATGCCCACACTTTTTGCGGTGGAAGAACCGATCAGCTCTAATCGCCTCTGAGCCCAAACATGGACGCAGTCTGTTTTAGTTACTACGCACGCAGTTTGTCACTAACAAGAACGCTAGCTGCAGTACAAGCGCGAATCAACAGCAACAAAACGCGTGAACGAACGGAAATGATCCTTTACATGAAAAGTAAATACAGCAACTCTGTCTAAAACAGGATAGAAGTTTACAAAACCTGAATTTCAGATACTCTGTAGAACCACTAGTCCCGCGATTTTTGAGGGGGTGTGTCTGTTTCGTTTTGCAGTTCCTCCATGAGCTGCTCATTCACCAGAACAAGTGCGCCACCTACCGGTGCGGAGAAAACTGTCTTCCTGCATCACACGGATGTGAAATACGCGGCCCAAGTCCAGGACTTGCTCTAAAGGTTCTCATCCGGTCCACTAACTGAATTTTGAATCTAAATTATAATTGAATTGAGAGTTTAAAAAAACTAGACCGAGTCTCTTTTATTACCCTAGGGGGCAAGCAGAGCAATAAACACTAAACATAAACACTAAACACTAAACATAAATGCTAACAAAATGTGCTATAAATAAATAAAATAGCAAAAGGTTTTTGGACACTTGACCATTACATAAGTTGTTCTTCCCCAAACTGTTGCCACAAAGGTGAAAGCACACAATTGTATAGAATGTTATTGTATGCTGTAGAATTACAATTCCTCTTCACTAGAACTATGAGGTTAAAACCTGTTCCAGTATGACGATGCCCCTGTGCACAAAGCAAGCTCCATGAAGACATGGTTTGCGAAGGTTTGACTGGAAGAACTCGAATATCCTACACAGAGCCCTGACCTCAACCCCACTGAACAGCTTTGGGATGAACTGGAACGCCGACTGCACCCAAGGCCTCCTCGCCCAACATCATTAATGCTCTTAAGGCTGAATGAAGACAAATCCCAACAGCCATACTCAGAAGAGTGGAGCTTATTATAACAGCAAAGGGGGAATAAATGTGGAATTGGGGGTCTGATCATGTGACCTTAGTCTGATCATGTGACCAATTACACCATCCACATAAAATATCTCAAATCAAGACACTAATATTTTTTTTTATCAATTACATTTTTTTTATTGTATTAAATCTATTGCATATTTCTCCATCAGTGGAAATGACTCACTCCTTATGTAAATTGAGTATTTTAGGGTGTCTTGAGGGAAATTTCTTATTTCAGTACATTTTTATTATACAATAAAAACCACATGGAGTACTTTTCAGGGTCTGTAAAGACATTAGTACACCTATTAACTTTACATTTCATACAGCATTTTAGATCATACATATTTTAATTAACCTACTTGAACAATCATTTCAAATATGACCAGATGAAAATTTCACCATCATATCCAGCAGATAATATGTATTTTCCTTTATGGTCAAAAATGACACCCTGAACAGTGTCATTATGTCCTAAAAGACTGGACACATGTGAAGACGCCACTTCCACCAGCTTCACCTCATGATCATTACTTGCGACTGCTAGCACCTGTCCATTTGGACTGAAGGCCACTTGGTTGCTAGGATGTGGTCCGGTATCCACAGTCATCATGGCTGATATGTTCCTTACATCCCAAAATTTCACAGTGCCATAGGAATCACAGGAAGCAATCATGTCTCCCAAGGCATTAAAGGTTGCACTGTTGCACGAGTGCCTGTGCCCATAGAAAGTTTGAGCACAGAGTCCTGTACGTGCATCCCACAGTGAAATGGTTTTATCAGCAGAACAGGTGAGCAGAATGTTAGAGAAGGGCAAAAAGCTGACACTGTTCACTGAGTCGACGTGGCCCCGCAGAGTGTAGCGACAGCGCTCACTGTTTAGGTCCCACACTTTGGCTGTGTTGTCCATAGAGCAGGAGGCTACAAAGTCCCCGCAGGAGTGGAAGGAGCAGCCCCAGGTGGCGTGAGTGTGGCCTTCCAGGGTCAGCACGCAGCAGGATTTGGCAAAGTCCCAGATCCTCACTGTGGTGTCTCCACTGGTGGTGGCCAGACAGTGTCCACGGGGGTGGAAGCTACAGGAAGAGAGCCAGTCAGTATGACCCTCGCCAGTCATGACCATCTCCCCTTCTGGCATCTTCCAAAGCCTCCAAAGGTGATCATCACTTGCAGAAGCTACAAGCAGTTTGCGTGGATGGAGAGCAAGATAGCTCACAGCCATAGTGTGGGCTTTGATGAAATTGGTAACGGAGAATCCAGATATTTTGGTGCTTTGAACAGAGAGGGCTTTTATTTGGGGCAGGAAGGGATTTATGCGTGTACTCACTGGGAACTCTGAATCTTTTGAATGTTTGGTAGTAGTGCTCTTGGTTGGGTCTTTGGCAGGGTCATAAGTCACCACTTCATCAACTGATGGTTTGGTACCTAGCTCTGGACTATGCCCACTGTCTTTCAGTAACCTGCGGGTTCCTGGGGAGGAGTGCGAATTACACAGAGCACTATCTAGGTTATGAACTTGACTGGAGACTCTGTCCCTCTCAATACTGACCAACATCTTCTGCCTCAGGGCTGTCTGGTACTTCTCATTCAGTTGTTTCAAAGCAGGACCATAAGACTCATAGTGCTCCTTTAGTCTTCGGATGTCCTCAATCAGTCTGTTTTTCTCTTGCACGACACGCTTATGCTGCAGCCAGTGGAAGTCCCGTTCCTTCTGAAGCTTCACAATGGTTTCTCCAGCTTGAAAGGCAGCCTGCTTGTAGCTGTCTCGCTCTTTTTGGATATTTTTCAGCTCACTGTCCAGCAGCTGGTTGTGTGTGTATATATCAGGGACAAATCCCACCTGGTTTGTTTTGAGTGTGCCTTTCTGTAGCATCTCAAACCATTCTGTCTGGAAGCAATCTAATGTTTTGTTCATTCCCATTTTCATGAGAAAGTTACGAAAAAAATCGTCCACGACTTCATGGATGGGGCTTCTTAGTTTCTTGGATGAGGAAGGTATCTGCTCTGGTACAAACTCTGAGTCATTAGTGCGGTTACGCAGAATTTCAGCTGCAGAGTCTAAATCCTCTTCTTCAGTCACACTTTCCTCTTCGACACTAATCTCTTCGTACTCAAACCCATCCTCAGAATCTTCTGGAATGGATACTTTTTCTAGATAATATGGACCATCGACTGATTCTGTGTCATATATTGCTGCCATTTTGTCACTGCTATCCACTGCCAGTGCTGGTTGTTTGTTACTGTCGCTTTGTGTATTGTTACCATGGACACCCGCTTGGAGGCGACGCTATTACCGTAACACCACATAAATAAATGGTAAATGGCACATTTATATAGCGCTTTTATCCAAAGCGCTTTACACTGTCTCATTCACCCATTCACACACACACACACCAATGGTAGCAGAGCTGCCATGCAAGGTGCTAACTTGCCTTCGGGAGCAACTTAGGGTTCAGTGTCTTGCCCAAGTACACTTCGGTATATGGAGTCACGTGGGCAAGGAATCGAACCTCCAATCCTACGATTAGTGGACAACCCGCTCTACCACCTGAGCCACAGCCGCCATCATTAACATTATACAAACAAAATTCAAACAAAGGTTCTAGTTTAAAGAAGTTTAAATCGTTTTTGCATGTGTTTACGTGTAACTAAAACGTATACTTGTTTAAAAGTTGCCTATATCAAACGTGTTTCACTGAAAAAAATTATGCTAAATTTGACCCAATTAAATGTACCCCCACCTTTTCCAATCGGAATGATGAGTATTTTTGGACCTCATAATGTCAGCTATTTGCATATACTACAATTAGATTAGATAATATGACGGTCATTATAACATACTGTGGCATATGATGGATAATCCAGACGAGGTAGAAACTAGAGTGCCCGTATATACGGGGTTTTACTGTAACTATATAAAGCAAGTTATATTAGTTAAATGTAGTTTACATGCACACTTTGTTATTAATTAGTGTACATACATTTATCTCCTAGAATAATATGTATATATAGTATATATGTATATATAGATGGATGGATGGATGGATCCATTTCTTCCATGAGTTGTTATATTAAAGTTGTTTTTTTTTTTTTTTTTTTTTTTTAACTGACGACACTTGTAAAAAGAGGCCTAGGCCTATCAGGAAGTGAAAAGGACACGTCCCCAATGTCCACAGCCTAATTGTCACATATGAAATATCCTACAAATATCCTAAAATCATATAAATTTGTGAGCGACATTCTCGAGTTAAACTATAAATCCAGACCAACTTCCATTATGAAAACAACAGACCCATAAATACATTTCTTTAGAATAAATATGAAATTTCATGATTTCATGATAGTCTGGAGGTTTATAAGCCCGAGTGGGTCACTCCAGTAGTATTATCATGTATAAATACATGCATTTATCTTATTTTATGGAAGGCTGATGTTTCTTATTTGTACTGGAGAAGGTCGGGATACCCCTATTTAAGCAGCAGGGGGCGCGCACGTACCACACTCACCAATATCATCATACTATTCACCACATCTCCAATGTATTCATTACATTAATCACATTTACACCATATCCAATCATATGTTTATGCCAGTGAACTCTTTACTTATTATTTCATATCTAAAAAGCACAACAGCATCCAAAACACCACACGATTCAAAATAAACTAATTTCATCAGAACTCATGATTGGTTTCTTTGACCAAATAAGTTAATCACTAGTCAATATCACTAGTACCAACATATGATGTGCTATTTTATGTAATGCATCTGTGATGGAGTAACATATTTCTCTGTGATTTGTTTTGAGTTACATAAGGATATTTAGGTGTGTGTGTGTGGGGGGGGGGGGTTATTAGTATATTGTCCAGCCTGCATAGTTCATGGAAGCATATTTGACATAAGATCAACTCCTCTTGTGTGTGTGTGTGTGTGGGGGGGGGGGGGGGGGGGGTGTTGGGGGAGGGTTCCTCTTCATCACCATACCTGACTCTGCATCTTTTACAAGCATCCTTCCCCTCTCTGCTTCCTCAGTTTCCTTTTTCTGTCTTCCAAATTTGCATCTTGCAGAGTGCATGTGTGTGTGTGCACACATGTGTGTTTAGTAGCAGTGTATGAGAAGTGTCACTGGTTTGGACCTGCAGTTAGTTACTTTAGTATTGCAAACAGAATGGCACATATAGTATCTCACAAAAGTGATTACACCCCTCACATTTTCGTAATTTGATTATATCTTTTAATGTGACAATAATGAAGAAATGACACTCTGCTATAATGTAAAATAGTGAGTTTACAGCTTGTATAACAGTGTAAATTTGATGTCCCCTCAAAATAACTCAACACACAGCCATTAATGTCTAAACCGCTGGCAACAAAAGTGAGTACACCCCTAAGTGAAAATGTCCGAATTGGGCCCAAAGTGTCAATATTTTGTGTGGCCACCATTATTTTCCAGCACTGCCTTAACCCTCTTGGGCATGGAGTTCACCAGAGCTTCACAGGTTACCACTGGAGTTCTCTTCCACTCCTCCATGATGACATCACGGAGCTGGTGGATGTTAGAGACCTTGTGCTCCTCCACCTTCCATTTAAGGATGCCCCACAGATGCTCAATAGGGTTTAGTCCATCACCTTCACCCTCAACTTCTTTAGCAAGGCAGTGTTCGTCTTGGAGGTGTGTTTTGGGTCGTTATCATGCTGGAATACTGCATACTGATCATGCTCTGCTTCAGCATGTCACAGTACATGTTAGCATTCATGGTTCCCTCAATGAACTGTAGCTCCCCAGTTCCGGCAGCACTCATGCAGCCCCAGACCATGACACTCCCACCACCATGCTTGACTGTAGGCAAGAGACACTTGTCTTTGTACTCCTCACCTGGTTGCCGCCACATACGCTTGACACTATCTGAACCAAATAAGTTTATCTTTGTCTCATCAGTCTGCTTGTCTTCAGCAAACTGTTTGTGAGCTTTCTTGTGCATCATCTTTAGAAGAGGGTTCCTTCTGGGAAGACAGCCATGCAGACCAATTTGATGCAGTGTGCAACGTATGGTCTGAGCATTGACAGGCTGAGCCCCCACCCCTTCAACCTCTGCAGCAATGCTGGCAGCACTTATACTTCTATTTCCCAAAGACAACCTCTGGATATGATGCTGAGCATGTGCACTCATCTTCTTTGGTCGACCATGGCGAGGCCTGTTCTGAGTGGAACCTGTCCTGTTAAACCGCTGTATGGTCTTGGCCACTGTGCTGCAGCTCAGTGTCAGGGTCTTGGCAATCTTCTTATAGCCTAGGCCATATTTATGTAGCGCAACAATTCTTTTTTTCAGATCCTCAGAGAGTTCTTTGCCATGGGGTGACATGTTGAATTTCCAGTGACCAATATGAGGGAGTGTGAGAGCGATTACACCAAATTTAACACACCTGCTCTCCATTCACACCTGAGACCTTGTAACACTAACAAGTCACATGACAGGAGGAGGGAAAATGGCTAATTGGGCCCAATTTGGACATTTTCACTTAGGGGTGTACTCAATTTTGTTGCCAGGGGTTTAGACATTAATGGCTGTGTGTTGAGTTATTTTGAGGGGGCGGCAAATTTACACTGTTACACAAGCTGTACACTCACTACTTTACATTGTAGCAAAGTGTCATTTCTTCAGTGTTGTCACATGAAAAGATATAATCAAATATTTACAAAAATGTGAGGGGTGTACTCACTTTTGTGAGATACTGTATTTTATTGTATAAGGAATGCAATTACAAATGAAAAGTGCTTGACATAATCTTGATACTGTTATATAACAAAATTATGACTTTACTGCAAAGTAAACAAACTACTTCATCTATTAACAAATCTACTTCACTTGGTCATGTGTTTTCATTATGCCATCATTCAGAATTTTTTTTTACTAAAGTTCAACTTTTTCTTGGGTGGTAATATATCAAGGGTACACTTTTATACCTTTAGTATATATATATATATATATATATATATATATATATATATATATATATATATATATATATATATATATATATATAAAGGTAAAGAATATATATATTCTTTACCTAGAAAGTGCTTTAAATCTACTTTAAATGGTATTGAATTATTGTTATTTTTTAAATTAAGTACATTTTTAAGGTGATACATACAGTCCTAAGTTTACATACACCTTACAGAATCTGCAAAATGTTCATAATAAAAAAAGAGGAATCATAAAATTGCATGTTGTTTTTTATTTAGTGCTGCCCTAAATAAGCTATTTTACATAATAGATGTTTACATATAGTCCACAAGACACAATAATAGCTGAATTTACACAAATGAACCAGTTTAAAAGTTTACATACGCTTGATTCTTAATATGTGTGTTACCTGGATGATCAACAACTGTGTTTATGTTTTGTGATAGTTGTTCATGAGTCCCTTGTTTGTCCTGAGCTGTGAAACTGCCTACTGTTCTTCAGAATAATCCTCCAGGTCCTGCAAATTCTTTGCTTTTCCAGCATCTTCTACATATTTGACCCCTTTCCTTTTAACAGTGGCTATATGATGTTGAGATCCATCTTTTCACACTGAGGACAACTGAGGGACTCGGACACAACTTTTACAAAAGGTGCAAACATTCACTGATGCTCGAGAAGGCAACTCAGATACATTAAGAGCCAGGACTATGTAAATTTTTGAACAGGATTGGTGTACATTGTTATTATTTTGTCTTCTGGGAGACATGCAACTATCTTATTTAGCATCTGAATTGGTACTGTGCAAAAAAAAAAAAAAAAAAAAAAAAAAAAAAGATCTTTAAACAAAATAACAATTTACACTGATCCTTCTGTTCAAAGGTTTACACCTCCCGCTCTTAATGTAGTGTGTTTAGTAACATTTTGCAGATTCTGCAAACTTGTGAACTGAGCTATATATGTTTGCATGTGAAAGATTAAAGGCTACATACATATTAAAAGGTAAGGGTTCCACTACAACTATAGTGAAAGGTGCAGTTAGTGCTCTTTTATTTGATAGTTTATCAAAACATTACGACAAAAATATTCACACTATATTTTCACTGTAAATAATGAATGAACAAATGACAAGTAGGCCACTGATGGAGTTTTAGAGCGTCAATGCAAATGGTTAGAAATTGTTATATTATAGTGTTGTTGTTGGCAGACTATTATTTTCCTTTTTTTTCCCGATCGATCGATCGATCGATCAATATCTCTCTCTCTCTCTCTCTCTCTCTCTCTCTCTCTCTCTCTCTCTCTCTCTCTCTCTCTCTCTCTCTCTCTCTCTCTCTCTCTCTCTCTCTCTCTCACACGCACACGCAGACACAGACACTGCTGTCCATTATCATCATGAATGTGATGATTGAAATCGAGCTCACGGCATCGAGCCTTTCTCTCGGTGGCCAATCAGAGGAAGAGCAGCGGGAAGCTGAAACATCAGTAGCCTACAAATGTGACTGAGTGCACCAGTGTGGAGTGACCAGAGAGAGACAGACAGACCCAGAGACCCGGAACATCCCGTCTAAGAGAGGCACAGACATGAGCGCTCAGGCTGAAGAGGGAATCCCAGCCAAGTGCAAGTCTCCCACTTTATTCTCTTCCTACTGTATTGAAAGCATACTGGGCAGAAGTCCTCTCAAAGTCAGGCTCCTCGGGATGCAAAGGCTGACAGCGACACTTCGGACAGAGGAACTCCAAGGTGTGTATCATTTCAGTAAAGCTGATTGAACGGTCGGTTTAATATTGATGTGACACTGATGTGCGTTCTGCTCCACAAGTTGCCAAAATGTACCCTGTCGTATTCATAATAATTAGAGGTTGAGCCAGGGGCAGATGAAATTAAACAATAGACTACAAGCACAAGTTTTTTCCTATCGTTTTTTTTTCCCTGTAAAAATTGTTCCTTTTTTTTTGACAAGAATTAAACGATCTGTAGCTTTACATGTTCGCTACCGAGTTAGGGACCGTCGTAAAACTACCGTACTGTACATAAGCGTGCAATAATCTTGTGAAAGTACTGTATCTCCACCAACTTCTGAAGGATCTCCATTATGCATAGGATATAGATATTATGTTATAGATTTTATTGTATTTTATGACTTCTACATTATCAATGTAGATTTGCAAATATTAGTTTTCCAGCTCAAATGTAAATGTTACAGAACAAGAGTTTGTATGTCAGTAAAGAAAGCAGTATATTATCTAAGAGACCACGTTTCAGGCAAAAGACATAATTAAGGTTGCTTGGTTTTAAAAAGAAATAAAAAGCAAGTGCGACAGTCAAAGCCCAGAACTGTGGCTGGTTCTGCAAGATGCTTAGTAAAACTTAGCAGCTAACCTCCTTATAAAACTGCACACATTGTACCTGAGACCAGTCACTTTAAATAAATAAATAAACAAAAAGCAAAGGCTTCTCACATATATTGTCTTTGTTTCATTTATTAGTGTTTACTGATCTTTATAGTATTTATTAAATGTAGAAACATTGAACATCATTATATTTGAAGGCATCTTTGCATTTTTGTACAGCATACATACATACACTGCCAGTCAAAAGCTAAACAACACTCATCCTTTATTTAAATCCCTAACATGGGAATTATGTTGTGCTAAAAAAAATCCAAAATAAATCCAAAATAATTTAGTATTTTAGCATCTTCAAAGTAGATACCCTTTTTGCCTAGAATTTCCAGAAATGTATTCTTGGCATTTTCTCAACCAATTTCTTGAGGAATCCCCCTGAGATGATTTTTTAAACAGTATTAAAGGAGTTCCCACCTATGCTGGACACTTATTGGCTGCTTTTGGGAATATATCGCTCCAAGTCATGCAAAAAAATAAAATAAATAAATAAAATAAAAAAATTTGTAAATAAAATGCTAGTTTTCTAATGAAAGAAATGAATGTGTTGGCACAATTATATTTTTGTCTACAACACTGTTTTCAAACATTTAATCGTACACCTTCAGAGGAAAAGATTTTTAAGATCTTGAGAAACATTTCAATCAAGTGTCTCCAATCTTTTGACTGGTAGTGTACATACATACACACACACACACACACACACACACACACACACACACACACACACACATATATACATACATATATATATATATATATATATATATATATATATATATATATATATATATACATATTATATCTCAATACATGTCTCTTTTAAATTCTCATAACAATCTAACTACACAGTAAAATCCCTAGTGTTGAATTAACACCCAGAGTGTTTATTTATGAGTCCAGTAGACTTATATAAACACTGAAGGGTGTGAATTCAACACTGTGGGTGTTAAATTAACACTGGTGATTTTGCTGTGTAGGCTTTTTTTTTTTACATTGTACATTTTATCATTCATTGATTAATTCATTTATACTTCAATAACAGCTGCATCCAGGTGGTGGATCTGGAGTCAATCCCGGGTACACTGGATGTAAAGTGGAAATTTATCCTAGGTCTACTAAAAATAAATAATTCTGTCTTTATCTCAAACCAACTTCCAAACATAGAAACATGAACTTTTTTTAAATGACTGATTTTATATGAACTATGATAGGGTCCCCCGTTCGATCTTGAGGTCCTGACTGCATGTTCTCCCCAGTGTTTACATGGGTTTACTCTGGGTTCTCCGGTTTCCTCCCATTATCCAAAAACATGCCAAATAGTAGAGTGGCTATGCTTGCACTGTTTATTATTATTATTATTATTATTATTATTATTATTATTATTATTATTATTATTATTATGACGTAACTTGGGGGGGAAAAGTTGCCACAGTAATTCGTCCATCTTTATCATTTGTGAAAACTGATTTAACATATCCCCCATCTATGTGCAGCTGGGAAAAATTTGCTTCCTCACATGGACCTGCAACTGCCACCCAAACTGCGGCGCTCGTTCAGTCCGCGGCGGGAAGACGAATCCGACAGCGCACAAGGAGACGAGCTGGAGCTCAGAGCTGGTCTAGACTCCTCCTACCCGGAACATGCACTCATCAGTTCCTTAAAGGGCAGCTCTGCTCAGGATAAAGTCGAGGAGGTTAAGAGCAGAGCACTTCCCGACACACGTCTCTCCCCGGGATCCGAGGACGTACTGAGAGAGACAAATACAATCACGAAGGACAGCGAGGACGGTGTGTATGTGTCACCGAGCAGTGATGCTGAAGACGTGACACTGAGACGCAAACAAAGGAGATACAGGACTACATTCACTAGTTACCAGCTTGATGAACTAGAAAGGGCTTTCCAAAAGACGCACTACCCTGACGTTTTCACAAGGTACACATCACCCAAAGAACTTATTTACATCTGCACGGCCCTAAGAGTGATCTAGCCAGTGTTAAATGAATACTTAAGAGTAGTAGCTTCCATTAACACCTGCAATGTTCATTTGTGTCTTTAGCCAACTTTCATTAACATAAAAATCCACATAGCTAAATCCTCAGTGTTGAATCTGAAGTTCAACTGGACAAAGATGAAAATCTAGAATGTAAAAATTAATTTAACACTGAAATTGTGCTGTGTTTAATTATAAAGTGTAATAAAGTATCATTTTAAAAAAGTATATTGTCTTAAATGAGTAGGTTAGCTAGGATTTATATTTTGTTTATAAGTTTATATTTGTACGAAACGAAATAAATGTGTGTAGCTATTATTATTATTATTATTAGTTTATTTATTTATTTATTACAAATTTCTGAGCAGTGAATAATATATAGCCTAGTAATAATATGTACTCTAATAGCTGTAAATCGTAAAATACCAATTTAGTAGTCTAATATAGCATTTTGTTTGGTATTATTCTAGTTTTATGGGTTTAACTAAATTTTACACAGATTGGAACTACAGACGTGTCTTTTGCTGAACTGACCCATCCGTCTTCCTTAAGAAATAAATTGTTTAAATATTTTACCCAAAAATGGCCAATTAATGCCTTAGTGTGAAAGTTAAAAAAATAATTAAAAAATCCAGCAATCGAAAATGAGACGGTCAGTGTTGTAACGGGGCTAATAATGGAATAATTTTAACCATTTTCTTTCATTATCATTTCTTTTTTCAGGGAGGAATTAGCCATGAGGCTCGATCTGACGGAAGCGCGCGTGCAAGTAAGTGCATTTAGTTTTGCCGAATTATTTCTTACAATATAGGCCTATGAAAATAGCGGATGAAAAATAAAACAAAACAAACAAACAAGCAAACAAAGCAACAACAACAAAAAAATCCTGTGCTTTGGGACCCACGTAACATAGCAACTGACTTTGCAATCTTATTTTATATTCAATATAATTTATTTATTAACGCGAGCGTGTTTTCGGGCATGCGATTCTGGAATTTTATATGTGCAAAGTGCAATTTTATTATTATTTTATTAACAAATGTTAATTACTTAATGTTTAGCTGGAATATCTAAAAAAACAAAAAAAAACAAAAAAAAAACAATAAAAAAAAAACATTAGACCATGGATAATAAATTTAGGAATTACAACAAAGTTTATTGTTATACTGGTCAAGTTTGATAAATGAGTCCTGGATGGACGATTATATATCAGAAAATGAATCCTAGTTTCTTGTAGATTTAGCTCCTTTTGTCTTCCCACTCTCCTCTCTGCTTTCTTCTTTTTCTATTTGTGCTATTTTATGTAATATCTGTACAAATTTATGCTACTTTCATTCCTCACCAAGAACACATATATTCTTTTAATATAGTACAGTACTCACAAAAACAACAGCACATACTAAACTTTGTGTATTTTAGCACTGAGAGGAAATACAAATGTTTTGGGATTGTTCCAGCATTTCCTGCTCCTGAAAAACATCTAATATAATTTACAATGTCTGAAATATTGTTAATAAGATGGATGATGGAAAGATAGAAAAATCAAGCTGTCTGTGCCTGTTTGTCCTCTATTGGAGTTGAAACTTGTGCTAATGGGATAGACTGACTTATGATTTTTTTTTTTTTTTTTTTTTTTTGCTGATTTATGACTCACCAAAGTTACATTAGACAGTCCTCTAGTTTTTATTGGTTTCTGTTAGCTTCATTTAAAAAAAGAAAAGAAAAAGGAAATATTTGCTCACACATTTTTTATCTGTCCCTTTTCAAAGTTTGATGTGTTCCTTTTAAAAACTGTTCAAAGTTTTGTTCAAATATATTTTCAAAATATGGTTTGCCAAATTAATTAGTAAATGTTAACCAAATGAACCTTTTCCTCCTTTAGGTCTGGTTTCAGAACCGACGTGCAAAATGGAGAAAAAGAGAGAAGGCTGGGGTTCAACCTCACCGCCTAGGCCTTCCATTTCCTGGACCCATCAGTGCAGCACAGCCTTTATGCCATTATCTGGGTGGGGGTGCATTTAGCCCCAACCTGTACCCAGGCATCGAGTCAGGGTGGCCTGTCTCCCTCCATGGATTCACTCAGCCCATCCCAAACCCTGCACCCCCAAACCGAATCTGCTCTCTGCTTGGAGCAGCAATGCTCAGACACCCTGCCCTTATCAGCCCCTCCTTTGGAAGGTGAGACTTCTTAAGTAATGCTGCATTGGACTAAACTTGTAACTCTGAATTTCTGATCTCTGACTAGGGAAAAAAAAGATTTCAGCACATAATGTCAAATCAAGATGGCTGCTTACAGCATCAACAGTAAGCAAAGTAGCTTTGCATTTAAATGAGTAATTCTCAGATTAATCGAAATACAGACATATTAGTCTGTTCAACCTATTACACTGACTATACAGTTCTCTAAAATATACAACAGTCAAATTAAACATAAGACGAGCATGTTTTTTTCCAACTTGTAGCTCAAGAATGAAAATGGCATAAGTCCAAGTTCTGACTTTCCACTTCTGAGTTAAGTTGAATGCAGCACAAGTTTTAGGGTTTATATGCTTCCAGGCAAAATACTGTACTAGATACTTTGCCTCATCTAATTGTGATGTTTTTTAACCAAAAACATTTTCAAATTGTTTTCAGATTCTTCACTCCACTGGCACTTCAAAGACTGCCTGTTCCCACCCCAGAGAATCAAATTCTGCCTCCCCTTCACATTCCTCATCCTCCTTCCACATCCTCATCCAATCTATGTTCCTCTTCCTTGCCTGTGGATCGCCGTGCGTCCAGCATTGCGGCTCTGCGGCTCAAAGCCAAGGAGCACTCAGCTCACATCGGTCAACTCAGTGTCCTCACAGCTGGTACGTCTGAAAAAGAGGCCTGATGCCTTGCTCCCTACACCCAAGACATGAGACCAAAGCTAAAGTGCACTACAGCATGAAGAATTTTTTTGGAACCTCATGAGGAACCAACCTCTATGACTACTGAAGCTTCATGATGGCTTTAATTGATGGAAGCAATGCCAAAGGGACTGGTCAGCAACCAGAGTTCTGTATATTTAAATTTCAATATGAACAGAAAAATATGTGGGAAAATGAAAAGCTTTAAAGAATAGTCTTCTTGTGTTATTAAAAGAAAACTTTTATATTTGCTTTTTTAAATCTTGTGAGAAAGTTAGTTCAGGGGAGAACAAACCTGCACTTCACTATTTAACTGCTGAATGAGCCAAGAATATGTGAAAAGAATGACAATAAAGCTGTGAAGTGAAGTGTTATGCTGTCTTAAAATTTAAGCTGATTAAAACAGCCAGAGGGGAAGGACACATATGCCAAAACCCCATACTTTTGTACTTTAATAACTTTTTTTAAAATTATAGCTAACCAGAGAATCAGGAAAAGCATTAAAACCTCATGGTGTAAAAAAATCATCCTCTGTAGGTTTAAAGCTTTTTAAGAAAGCATAATGTTGTTTATGTTGACGTTTTATGTATGCTGAATGCCAGGTTTGTGAGCCTTAGCGCCTCCACTGACATCCATGTAGTCTAATTAGTAGTAATTTGTTTCAGCACCATTCACACACATTAAGAAGCTTATTTTGTTCGCTGCCGTTGCTTTTGTCCCTTTCAGAATGTGGATATCGGAATGAATGGCCTTTGCTTGTAAGCCTGGACTTCTTCCAACCAACATAATTCTTCCACACTTAAGTCATCATCCAATTAGTTCGGTGTATAAAGTGATTTGTCATTGCGGAGATTTCAGTTCAGAGGATAAGAGAAGCGTTTTGTCACCTGAAGCGGATTTCTGTCACTAACTACCTTCTTTTACTCCACAGCATTCTACAATGCAATGAATAACAGGAACTGATAAATACTAATTCCCTATGAAAAGAGGTCTTACACAATCTTTTGTCCCAACACTATTCAGGGTAGGCCTCATGAAAAGGTGCAGGGATTAACATAATCAAATGAATCGAACTAATCTATTTGCGTGATCAACTTAAAACTCTCTGGAAATGGACATTTTCAGTGCAAGTATATTGCAGGGTGAGAAAGGAGCTGATGAGTTATGGCAGGGAGTGAAGGTATTATGTCTCACCCCAAGTGTCTCTCTGTTTAAGGCCCTGTACACAGGGGTATACAATGAGCACAATAGAGTGTAACGGCTTAAAGAGCCGAGCTGCAGAGACGTTTTGATGATCTGAGCAGTGTGAAGGCTGGTAGCAGCCACCACATTTAGGCCTGGGTTTAAGAATATTTTTTTTTTGTCTGATCTGTGGTGGAAATTGTAAAATTATTAAAAGAGAAATATAGTGTCAGTACTTAACTTGTGGAGGATTACTGACTTATCCTAGGTTATGTAATATAGGTGTTTATGCAGCTATGACTACAGTGATTGGAAATAAATTAATTAATGTCGTAGGCATGGAAATCAAAATTAGTTACCCTAACACAACTGCAGAACATAGTGGCTAACAATGTAATGTAATAAAATGTCATTTCAAAAAACAAGGAAGGAATTGTTTTATGTGGATAAATTGATCTGAGAAGCATCAGGGTTTGATGATGTAGCTTTGCAAAGGGAGCGATTAATGAAATTAGCAGTTATGACTGAGGTGGAGGAAGATAAATAGAAAAGAAAAAAAACAAAAAATGCATGAGAGTAATTGCCTTTTGTCCAGAATAAGGACCAAGGACAAGGAAGACAATACATTACTGTAGAATGTTGCGTTTTAATATATGTATGTAGTTATTAACGAAAACATTAAAAGATCTGTTTAACAGCTTGTCATGTTGTATGCATCCTTGGCACAATGTTCTTCTAAAGCACGGTTTTTGTCTGCAATCTGTTGAATATTTAACTCTTCTACCCTTATCCCTTTCTCTCTCTCTCTCTCTCTCTCTCTCTCTCTCTCGTATTAATTTCTCATTATTTTCCATTATTGCTTCCTTTGACTTTACTGAGTAAAAAAGTGCAGCATGTTTAATTCTTGTCCAAATTATAGCACTAAAAGGTATCTCTCTGTTTGCCTGCCTTGTGAAGAGGAGCAATCAGAGATAATCGAGTGCTTTTAAGAGTGCTGGGTTCCATTCAGCCCCAACCTGCTCAGCCCCTAATCACCCTTTAAAACACACACACGGTTTCTGTGCTGCAAATTCCTGTCATAATTCAACTCAAGTATATTTGTAAATCACAGCTCCTTTCAACCAGAATTACTGAAATCAAACACATGGACATTGAAATTTCCACACCACCACCCCAATTGGGACAATTTTTTCAGGAACTGAGCATAAATATAGGCAAATAGTGGCAATCTAGACTGAATGGAAACAGATTATAAACAACAAGAAGGTGTGGAGAACTCTACATGAATGCCTTCAATATTTAAATATTAATCTGAATTGCACAGAACTTCTGTAAAATTCTATACAACTTATACACTATACCACCCATTTATTTATCATTAAAGCCTCAATTTACCAAAAATAGACTTAACTTACAGACATATAATGATTCTTGAGGATTTCTTCAGGATTTCATTTGATTCTGTTATCTGTTATGGACTGTCATTAATGGAGTTTTTTCTCAAAACAGAATGACATTTATGCTATGGCAGTGGTCACCGACCCTCTTCCTTGAGATCTACCTTCCTGCAGGTTTCATCTCCAACCAAAATCTAACACACCTGTTTTAGCTGATCAAGAACTTCTTAAGGCAATGATTAGATGGTCAGGTAGGCACGATTATGTTTGGAGCTAAAGTCTTCAGGAAGGTAGATCTTCAGGAACAGGGTTGGTGACCACTGGTCTAGGGAATGCAATTTTTGCAAAACAGTTTTAAAAAGTGGAGTATTACTCAAAGTGTTGGGATTCATATCCCTTTGCGTTTACTCACATCTTCAATAAGAAATAAAACACAATGAGGCTTGCCCTTGTAGGAAAATAATCATTGAGGAGGTGATGGATTACAGCTTAATGCAAAGCAGTGTTTCTGTTACCACCTTGAAGTGTTTTATTCCTCTTATAGCACAGTAATGTGTCAACAACTGCAAATTTGAATTTATTAATGAATGACACTGTGTTTTTAACCATTCATAGTTACATTTAATGTTGTGAAATGGAACAACCATGAGACAAGTTAGTTAGTCGTTCCATCTTTTTCCTCTTCCTTGAAGTTAATAAGACAAATGCAAACCCATTATATTACCTAGAAGGCACAAACTCCTCTGTCCTGAAGACTTGGAAAACTGTTACAAACACTGACCCCGGGACTTTTTATGTTTTACTCAGTGTTTTATTATTAGCTTTAGATCAGCAAAGTTTACATCAGCTACTACAATGTTCAATCATTTAAAGCGGTTACTAAAAATGAAAGAATAAATGAAAGACAGTGTAGACTGGGTGGCTCGCTGGCGCAGAAGGAAGTGTTGCCATCTGAGCTTCAGCGTCCCTGGTTTGATCATCCCACCTCCCAGAATATTTGGATTTTCTACTCCAAATTGTCCATGGTGCCCTGTGATGGACTGGTGTCCCTTTCAGGGTATATTCCTGCTTCAAGCCCAGTGTTCCCAGGATAGCTTCCGGATCCACCGTGACCCTGACTTGGATAAAGCTCTTATTGAAGATGAATGAATGAATGAAGACAGGTCCTGCATATGCTTCTCATTTCTGAACTATATGTACATATATATTCGTCTGACCAGTGGAATACAAACTCCATTACTCTGTTACATCTTTTATGCATCATATATTTTGTACTTGATTACACGTCTTTCACGGATTCAGATAGAGAAAGCAATGGAGAGGAGGAAGGAACGGATTGTGTTGAGATGAACTGCAATCGAGTTTTCAATAAGATTCGGAGAAACACGATTCAAAACTGATCTACATGTAAAATTGCAAAAGTATTTCCGCAGCAGCAGGCTACACACATTATTGAGAAGATCATTTGAAACACAGCATGGGGTGTGAGTCTCCATAGAGTAGTTCTATACACAATGTCCACTGATGTTTCTGATCATTTTCAAGTCCTTCACCAGCAAATTACTCCTCTTAGCTCCGCCTACTTCTCCTTTTTCTACTTTTTCTTCTTCTGGTGTACTCTCTTTAATTCTCAAAGAATTCTCATTCTTTACATCATAAAATCTTTCATAATTTCTTTTTTAACTCAAAAGTTATTCAAGAGACTGAATAACAAAAGTTATCAATTCCCTTGAATAACAAAAGTTATTCAAGGGAATTGATTTAGCTCCAAAATGATGAGTTAACTAGCCACTTCAAAATTATTAACCATCATCCTGTACTGTTTACCATAATTCTGCATAAGAAGACAACTTGAGTGGTTACTTTAAGAATTACTTAAATTATTAATTATGCTCCAAAACTAGTGCCAATTTGCTGCTTGCTTGTCCAAAGTCAAGCGAGCTAATTGCTACATTGCTTCTTGGCTTCATTCATCATTATATACACCATTTGACACTTTGCTGCTTTCTCATTTCCTTCAGGTCTTGTTTTTATTTTTCTTTGCACTATCTTTTTTTGATAGTAGCTATTACACAGTATTAAAACTTGGACAAGTATTTGAAATGTTTTCAAGGGTTTCCTGAAATCTCCTTGTATGTTGCTTGGCAGAGGTTTTAGTGGGCTTCCTGGATTTTGACACTTGGTATTAAATGATATTTAAGTGATATGCTTTTAGGGCCCACCTCTATGTTCAGGGCTCGTGCATTGACTACATGGACTGTCCAGTAGCTACACATCTGATTTAAATACTTTTCCATGAATGGCAAAACCCAGCACTATTATTATACAAGCTAGTGACAATTTTGTGTAACTAGTGACAATGCTCATCACTAAGTGACTGATCTAACGGTCTCGATTCTCTATAATCTCAATTTACACCATATGAGGGTTCAGTTAAATCTAAATTACTCTACAGCAATTAATTATTCTTCTCGTCATCTCTGTGTTGCTTTCGAATTACTTTTTTGAAACTCATCTGATTTCTGATATGTTCCATGCTGTGTTTCAAGTATTCCAGAAGGTAATAGTATAACGGTCAAAATCATTCACCATCATCTCTCCTTCAATTTTGTATAAAAGATTGGAATGTCTTTCGAAAATAGTCTCAGAATGATTAGTATTAGTGTAGATGGTGTATGTGAGATCACATTTCATGAATGGTCTGGGGTGGATTCTGAGCTTTGATTAGATTCCTTTGACCTTAGAAACTGTGGTATGATGACAGGATATATGCTCAGTTTTAAAGTAAATGTACCAGATAGAAATTCATATTATTTATGTACTTGAGATGTAAATTAACCCTAATCCTAACCTAAACCTAACCCTAACACAGTAAACTTTGAGTTGTACTTTTGTCTTATTGATTATGAAAAAATATGACAAAAATAAAAAGGCAGACCGTGGCTTAGTGGTTAGCACGTCCACCTCACACCTCCAGGGTTCAATCGCCACTGGGGCCATGTATTAGTGGAGTTTGCATGTTCTCCTTGTGCTGTGGGGGGTTTCCTCCGGGTACTTTGGTTTCTTCCCCCAGTCTAAAGACATGTGTCTTAACGTGTCTAAAGTGTCCGTAGTGTATGTGATTGTGCCCTGTGATGGACTGGCACCCTGTCCAGGGTGTACCCTGCCTTGTGCCTGATGCTCCCTGGGATTGGCTCCAGGGTTCCCTGTGACCCTGAAGAAGGAGTAAGTGGTATAAGATGGATGGAAAATGAAGGCCATTTTTATTTTAAGATTTATCTGTTCTAAAATGTCGGTTTTAATTTATTTGTGTACAAAAACATTATTCGAGTGAACACCTACATTAGTTGTTTGCAATTATTTTCTGCTATTTATATAGGGATTATAAAGGTTCTCCACTTTCAAGTGTCTGGTTCTCACCATCACCTAACTATTTTTCTATTGGCCGTTCTACAGGTTAAATGTCAGCGCCTTATCACCTTTTTGAAAATGTTACATGCAGGGACCAAGAGCAACTGAGCCCTCAACTCACACTCTCTTGCTTTTTCCTCTCAATCTCAATCTTTTTTTTTTTAAATCAGTCTCCATTGTAACAAATGACACCATTTCACCGAGATGGAATCATTTCGAAAACGATTGCCAGTCTTTCAGAATCAGCAGCAGCAAGTCAATCAGCTGGAGCACTCAAACACACTCTAGAGTGATTACCCCGTGAATGGGGAATTTGCAGGGTTAGGGGTCCCAGCTCGGGCAAGGTTACTTAACATGCTACTCTGTTCTGTTTTAGCTCAGAATAAGACAGTGCAACGGACAGTGTCATGACAGTAGGGGGATTTTTCAGCATTTGCTCCAAATTTATGATGATATTTAAAATGCATGAAATTGGGTGGATTCTCTGTAAAAGAAAAGTTCAGATGCAACTTCAGAAAGTTGAAGGAACATGCATTTGGAAATGCTGAAGAAACATGAATTGGAAATCACTAATAAACTGAATCGAGTTGGATATAAGCCTATTTAAAAAATAAATTATATAATTTGCAAATCTCTCTTGTTCAAGTGACAAAATTGATCCCTGAAACAGCTTTGTGTCTTTCAAGCTGCAAATAAGTTTTTCTTTTAAATTGACATTTAACACTGTCTCATGTTTATATACAGGCACAACGTGACAAATTGTGCTCAGCTCCTTTCTTTCTACAGATGGATACCGAAGAGAGAAGATGGAGAACAAAAAAACAATTCTAGCACCTGTCAGCTCATTGGGAGAAAATAGCTCCAGAATTGCATAATTGCACCAGTCAGTGTCTAATGCAGTGAACAGAGACAGGCCTGCAATGCATTCCACCCCATTTAACCTAACAAGCGAGCCATGCTTCACACCAAAGCTTATTCAGGGCAAACAAGCCAAAATATACTTTGGTATTCTTTCTTTGCTATCTGTGTTTTTTGAGATTTTCACACTTTTAAAGCTCTAACCTGACCTGGTTGCCTTCAGCTCGTGTGCTCTTACCAAAGCTTTGGAGTTTGCAATGGAAGCCATTTTGGAAAATAATTGTATGTGGTCAAGGTTAGTTTGAACATGATATCTAGGCTATTAACCAGAATCGCCACTATGTTTATCTGAATTTTGTTTTTTGCTTGGTAATAAAAAATGCCAAACAGAGATTAGTGTTCAGGATATTAAAATTTTTTTTTTAAAGATATATTTTAGCCTACATGACTTTATGATTGAATTTACTAACAGTTAATCAGTGCTTCTTTTTCTTTTGTTAAGTTACTGGATAGTCTTCACATTTTTTAAAGTGTTCTACTTTGAACCCTTTTTTTTGTTGTACAATCAATGGACAACTAAAGAACCCTTAAGGTTGAACCTTTTTATTCTTAGAATCTACAGTTGTATGAAAAAAAGTTCAAATACTATTCAAAGCCTCAATTTCCTATTAAATTAAGCCTTTTTCTGTTATCTTCTTTATCAGCCTCTATCTATTCATCCATCTGTCCTTCCATTCAACTGAGATCATCACATTCTCCCCAAGTCCAATTTCCCTACCATTCATCTGCCCCAGCTGTACAACAGCCATAATTGCTGTAATGTGTTAAATGCCATGGCAACCGCTGCTAAATCCTGAGTAAATATAGACCTACAGTTCTCAGAGCAACACTATTATTTTTTGATGGTTTGGGCAGAGACATACAATCATTGGCTGACTTGATTAGAAACACCATACTAATACTTGGGTAGGACCCCTTTTGCTTTTAGAACAGAATTAAATCTTTATGGTATGGATTCCACTGCACCAACACTGCTGGAGTTAAGGTTAATGATGATCTAATGTTATGTACATTCAGATTTAAGATCATTTCAGATTTCTGAGATAACTAGGGTGTTCATTGTCTATTAGAGAACTTATTCTCAGATTTGTGAAGACACTATTTGAAGATTATTCCCCTTTTCTGACGAAGTCTCAGCAATCAGGTCAAACAATTCCAATGAGATGTGTTCCTGGCTGGAGTAGAGCAGGTCATGAGAGAGAGAGGGAGAGAGAGAGAGGTGAGAGAGGAAGAGTGAATGGTGCCAGCCATCCAAATCATGTATTATGGGCAGGGTTCAGATGCCAGACTCTTTCTAAACACTGTTATTGTGTAACAATTGTGTCTGCCACTGGAACAGTATCTGCAGATGTTGGTGCAGTGATGGTTATACACTCTTCATTCAAACATGGCACTTGACTAGTTGATATTGTGATGGTGCCACTGGTCTGCTAATGCACAGATGCAGATTGAACAATATCGTTCATATTCTGGACATCTGCATACAGAAAAAAGCACCAAACAAAAACATATAGTTACAGGCTGCATCCTAAACCATATCCTACTATGTTAGTACTATTCAGCCACTATGCAGCAGTGGAGAGACTGGAACACACACTGTGTAACAAACGTAACACTGACATACAATCAGACAGCTGAAGTTGGCTGAAATACCCTCATATGACCAAACAGAACTTTATAGCAACAATATAAGGATTTCAGTAAACATCAAATGAAATTAGTTAAAGACAAAAGAGCAAAAGTAAAAAGAACCCTGACACCAGGCTGCTAAAACCTAGTCATTTACACGTGGCTTACACGTTACGGCCGTTCACCAGTTTGCCGTTGAGCCTGTTCATAGCCAAATCCGCTGCCTCTGCAGACTCAAAGGGGATGTAGCCATACCCTTTCGACCCCTTCACATCACCTACAACCTTCAGGAGAGACACGTCATGTCAACACAGACAATTTATATCACACAATGCTAATACAGGACTTTAGTATAAAAACATGCTAATCATGCTATACAGATGCTATACAGATCCAAACAGTTCAAAGCCCAAACCTTGCAATACAGGACTTTCCCAAAGACTGAGAAGGTGTCAAAAAGGATCATGGTGTCAATCATCTTGTCCAAGTTATTGATGAACAGGCTTCCGATGCTGGAGTTCCTCAGGGATGAATGCCATTACAAGGCACATAACTTGACCTTATCCATGTAATAAAATAGTAAAATAATACATAAATTGGACATTTAGCCTTAAGTAGGCTATAAACTGGTATAAAATGCAGAATAGTGTATGGAACAGAGTTCTCCAGTGTACTGTATGGTTTGTATGATCGTCGGCCCGCTGCTGAAAGTTGACGTAAGCATAGCCGAGTGAAGAGCCGAACTTCCAGTCCCTGCAGAGCGAATGGAGTGAATTTTCTCCACAAGCATGAGCTCCCTCGGGGTGCAGATCACACACATACAGTGCAGCCATCATTTTACTGTTCATTCTACCTAAAAAATAATAAATCAATCAAACTCTCATTGAGGTAGAAAAGCAAAACACCAAAACTTCAGTTTTAAACAGACAAACATTAGTATAATACACTAAAAACACTTTTCTCCTCGGAAATCGGAAAAATCTTAAAACATGAAGGACTAAAGGTTCTTAAATTTATCAGTATGTTAATATGATTACAGAAAAACTAATACAAAAACAGTCTAAAAAGTATGTGGAATACCAATCACTATCAAAATATATGAAAAAATTATAAATTGATCAATTATTACCAGGCTTCTTACCACAGCTACAATGTATAAGAGTACAAGAGAAATACTGATCACTGCTAATTTCTGCTAACTGCTGCTGAAGGCTGCTAGTCACTGTGTCAGTGGTTATCGATGGTCTGAAGAGATTTCTCTTGTATAGGAACAGATTTTGGGAACAGATATTGGGTGACGCAATAATAGGAGCTCATTCTTGTGTGTAATTATTGCATCACCACATTTTGAATTATGTTCTGTTTCAAATCAAACCAGTAAACATGGCGCTGGTGAACCTGGCCAACTGAAACTCAAGGAACATTGTAAATTAAGTTCAAATTTACAGTCCAAAACATTAATTTAATTCAAAAAAGCTTTACATTTCATTATAGAAAAGCTGAATTGCATCCTGTCAGTACACAAAGCAGGCCAAGCTGCAATTAATCCCAATTAAATGCTTTCAGTGACTATACATTCTGCGGATATAAAGTGTTTTGACAGTCTGCTTTTAGAGGTAGGCGCAGTATAGCAGGTATTTCCAATGGTTCAGACAGTGTTAAACAAGGATGGAATAGTTGCTAATGGTTTCACCATGGAACATGGGTTCAACCATCTCTGAGTACAGAGATCATGAACAATTTTAGTGATTATTTAAACGTGTACAATACTGTATCTTGATTATTTATTGAATGGCCATTCGTTCAGAATCGGTGGCAGCAAGTCAATCAGCTGAACCACTCAAACACACTTTAGAGTGATTATCCCTTGTATTTGCAAGCAGGCTCTCAGCTCGGGGAAGATTTGTTAACATGCTAATTAGATTAAACCTATTTAATTCAAGCAACCAAACAAGTTACAAGTGATAACAACTTGATTTATAATAAAATAATTTATCATGATAATGGTGGATTGTGATTTCCATGCTTGTAACAAAATGGGGGATGGGGGGTGGGGGTCGGGGTTGCATGAAACCCCTGCAAAGTTTCGTGGACTACATTTTGAGTACCTTACCTTATAATATAAAGAAATATTTAGACAGTTTTATGTCAGCATAGAAATTATTTTTTTAAAGGTGGCCATTGTGCATTTTCCTACTTAGAAAAGACCTGTATATTGATTGTACACAGCAAAAATGGACATACAAGGTTTTCTTATCACAGATTCCAATGGGTCGTAATAAACTCTCTCTTTCTATTCCTTAAATGCTATGAATATACAGTATGTTTTGACAAATATTACTACTTGTCAGCAAAACCAGCATGATTAATGCACATATATTTAGATTTCTACTGTTCTAATGTGTGTATAAATGATCAGTAGGTTTCGGTTTAGCTCTAGGTCACACACCCATGAGTAAACAAATTCCTGTGAAAGACATTTCTCAGAAGAAATTAGCATTATACTTTGCATGGCTGTGACAACAGTTTGCAACTGTAAGCATGTCGGCATGTCTATCATTTCGTGCACAAAGCTGGAGCTATTGCCTGATTTTTGTCAGGTGCGTCAAACATTAATGGCAATGCATGTTTACTAGGTATATTTGTTTTATTCACAAAGCACCCATTTCCCCTTTATCTGTACAAGGTGAACAAATAAGAAAAAGCTCAATAGCAATTAATATTTTCTGATAACTCGAGATGCATTCATGCAAACTAACCTGCACTGCAGGCTTATCAGCATAATTCATTGCAAAAAACAGGGGTATCGCTTTGTGTCATGTAGAAAGTTCAATACGACACAGTGCTTCCCCAGGTGTAGTGTTGAAGAAGTTGAAGAAGAAGTAGGGAAGAAGTATCTAAATTAGCAAACAGCGTGTAAAAATACAAATCATATTAAATACATATATAATTTTTTTCATGTTATCAATCTATTAATTTGATAAATGACACCAGCTAACAGCTTTTCAATAGTTATTTATATGTCATCAATGCATAGATAGAGGTTTTTGCCCACATTCCATACACAGAAAAAACTGAAAACCACAAAAATGGAGAAACGTGCTTTTCACTTGAAAGTGAGAACAAACATAGTATCAAGTTCATGCTAGTAAATGCCATCATTAATGACTGTTTATCGCTCAGATTTCTGTTGTCTCTGTCTAATTAGGAGGCATTCCTTGGCTGATCCACTAGTAATGTGCGTATTTCCAGTAGTACAAAGCTAATGGTGGTACATGGTTGGATCATTAGATCATTAGGTTCTGTGTGAAAATGATGAAGTTCTGTGTGAAAATGTTAACTGATAACTAACCTACCTACAAAGGAACGTCTTAGAAGCAAACGTCTACCTCTGGATGAATACAAGATAACTGACACATAAAATTTTGCAATGTTATGCTTTCTGATTTGATACCCGTTATGTTGCATATTATTTGGTAATCGTAGAACTAAATGTACATTGATAAATATGATAGACATTTTGAGCCCTAACATTCACCCTTATCCTATCTGTTAAGTTCTATCTGATTTGACTAAACTGTACTTAACTAGACTATGCTAAGCTGACAAGCTGACTGAGAGCGAGAAAAAGAGTGTGTAAAAATGAGACAGAGAAATGTTCTGGTATAACATTGCACTATATGAGTGATAATTAGTGTAGGATTGACTTAAATCTCACTTTGACTTGTCACATTTGGTTTAGAAGTCTACATTAATTCCAAAAGTTCAAAATGCTATGGATCTTATTTTAGCAACAACAGTCCTGAACTCTGACTGTGTGTTTATACACCACTGTGTGTGTATGTGGTTGGTGTTTGCATTGGCAGTGCCTCTGGTGATTGTGGTTGATAGGATGCTAGATGCTTAGATCTCCATTTGCAGGCGTTAGATTAGCACCATTATTTCTGACCAACATAAACCACCTGTCAAAATCCCTCTGCTCTGGAGGTCACCAGTAATACACAGACCAGACACAAACAAATCACTTCCAGCCGCCAACTCAACCCACACACACACACACACACACACACACACACACACACACACACACACACGTTTGTCTTACTATCCATGCAAGAACCTTCCCTTGACATTAATGCAGCTAATCAATGTTATGCTACACCTATATCTAACCATAACCTCAGTAACCAAAAGGAAATGTTTTGTCTCTTGTAGTTTTTTTTAAAAAAAGAAGCTGCAATTTAAAAGTAGTTTTCTCATGGAGAGCAAATAATATGTTCCCACAAAGACAAAACTTGGATATTTCTATCCTTATGAGGACATTTGGTCCCCACCAAGATGTAAAAACACACACAAATCACATCAAATGTATTCATTTTCAGGTTCACCATCAACTGTAACATGAATTATAAATATCTACCTTACATATAAAACAGTTTTTGCCCAGAAGCTATTCCATGTTTGGCCAAACATCTTGGCCTGGGTGAATAGCCTGTATAGCCTATATATAACATATAGCCACCAAGCAGTAATGCTGTTTATTTAGCTTATTTAGCTTCTTAGTTAACAAGCTAATTGTCATATAACAATTGCTAATAGCAGCAGCCCACAGACTTGTTTTCACCAACAAACTTTGCACCAACCAATGCTGACAGATAAAGTACTGTATTTATTGAACTGGAGGCTAACTAATTAACTAGCACGTCTGCTAAGAACAACTGCATTCATTTTTAGCACCAGGCTAGCCTATAGCCTTGTTATCGAGCTTGATAAATAATGTCAACAATGGTTTTTTGGTTTTTTTTTTTTTTTATTGTTGTTGTTTGCCTTAACTTCATTGTGGTTATTTTACTATTGTACCTACAGTGATTGGTAAATTAAGTGATGCTACTTTATGTTCAATCATAGTTCATTTTGTTATAAATGGACAGTTCATTTAAGCTAGGGAGAGCTTTTTTCAGTTTACTCTATAATGCCAGTTGTGTACTGTGTTTATAAAGCCTAGCTGGCAAACCTAAGTATTTCAATCATGTAAATAAACTAGGTTTTGGTTTGGTGCTGTAATGTTTTTTATTTATTTGTTTTATTTTATTTTTTAAAGAAAATAAATACATCATCTTTGCAATCACAACTGAATTGCCAAATGCAAAATGATCTAAAAATAAATTGCTATCATATTTCATTGTGTTCCTTTTTTGCTTTGACAGGATGCATCTGCTTCCCTCTCCACTCGTTATGCCTTGGTCGGGCCTATTAGCAGGTGATATACTATGCCTGTGAGCACCTCTCTACTGGATAAGGATGTCTGTAAATCTAATCTGAATTAGACTCAATAAAGAAATGACTATATAACCTCATGATGGTTTTTGATATGAAAGAATACCATGTGTGCATGAGACAAATTTAATAATTACTGCATACTGAATTCCATATAGAAGAAATGCATGTAGTCCCAGAATGCAGTAGAATTTTTTTTCCCCATCCACCATCCAGATCTTCTCTATGATAAGACAGCTACCAAATGGAGAGGATCAATGCTAACATGTGTTTCTTCTGAGACATATGAAGCGAGCCATTAACATCTTTCCAAACTGTTGCTCGTGCTGCATCACAGAATAGCATAACATTCTCGGAGGAAAGCACAATCTACCCCTGTCCACATACAAACCTGAGCTCATAGACGCCTAAGGTTGGCTAGTGTCACTTTGATTGGCAGAGGAAAGAAACTATTCTCCTCCCACCCAGACAACACAGCCAATTTTACTCCCTTGGCTAGGTCCAAGCTTTTCTAGAGCTTGAAATTGATTTTGAAGCCTACTAAGGCTTTGGATGAACTATCTTCAATAGCATATGTTCTATATTAGGCGTGTAATTTGACGACTCTGTGTATCTGTATCTGCTTAGTGTGCCAAATATCCGTATCTTTCTTCGGATTTGAACCTAAAGTGCTTTTTTAAAAATTAAATATGAATATTATGACTATGTGCCCAGAAACAATGGAAAACACTGGAAAATAGCCAAGAGGTAGAAATGCCAGCACTGCCTGCTAGTCTAGCACTAGTCTGTGAATTCCAGCTTTTTCAGTTCCTCAGCCTCAGCTACATCACTCGAGATGTGCATGTGTTTGTTTTTTCTATATTGTCTAACAAATTTTGTTAATTCTATTTCCCTTAATATAAACAGAATACTAGCCTAATTTAAAGAAATGAGTCCCTGACCAGGCACTTACTAAGAGTGGATGAATAAACGCTTGTTCTTGTTCTAGTGAATGAACATGGTTTTTCTTTTTCGCAAAAGCTTCTTATCTGACTGCTCGCTCATGCCGGCATGAAAGTAAAAACCTCCACTCTACTTTTTTTGTTTGTTTGCATTCCATGGGATCTCAGTCTTAATGCTCACCTCTAGTGTATGTGTGTGTGCGTGTATGTGTTTGTTTATGTCCTCACACTGGTACATGTCTTCCCTGGAGAGAAGGTATTTTGAGGAGAAAGGGCTGTATGGTATGATGACTATGGCGGGAGACAGGCGTCGATGGTGGTGAAAGAACAATTTAGGGGCAAAATTTCATAAGAGAAAAAAAGACACCAAAAATAGAGGGTCAACTTCTAGTATAGAAGTAAGTTTAACTATTATTATGAGTGATGCCATGCGTTCTTTCCTTTAATGAATGAGATCAATGTTAGTGCTGACTGACAATGTTTCTCTACTCACACTCCTAATTAGATTCCTCCATGCTGTAGGCCATGTTGGGCTACCCCACCACTCATTAACCTCTCGCCCTTTGGTCATCCAGCAACTGAGAGGATGTTTCATCAGCTCCAGCAGCTGAGACTCTGCAAGGGGTAGAGAACAAGGAAGGGGGGTGGTTTGAAAGACAATCGGTTTGACCATGGCCTGAGAATGCTCCATGCCACATGCCCATTCCCAGTGGGCAGAAAGAAACGGCATGGATAGTGATACTTAAACCATCTTACATGAAATTAGAGTCTGGCTGTAAACCTGTCAGTTATATTTGAATATCCATTCATTCAATTTCAGTAAGCACTTTATCCTGGCCAGGGTCGTGGTGGATCTGAGGAACGCTGGGCAGGAATACACCCTGGATAGAATGCCAATTCATTCACATCTAGGGGCAATTTTAGCATAACCAGCACACTTACTGGCATGTTTTTGGGAGGTCAGAGGACACGGGAAAACCCGGAAGAATCCCATGATGATATGGGAAGAATATGCACAGAAACTCTACCTGATGGTAACTGAGCCCAGGATTGAACTAGGCACCCTGGAGTCGAAGATGTAGATTATAAATCCATCTTGCAGCATCATCTTCTCTCATGTTCTTTTCATCCTAACGCATCCACTTTAGCTGTGTAACCACTTGGTCAGTGGAAGCCCAGGTCTACCAAAAGGCCATCACCCATAGGAAGGAGTTAAATGGTGGTGAGTGCATGCTCATGCGGTGTGCTCATGGAACCCAACCTTGTTGCGTGCCCACAAATCCCCAGAAATCCACCACTTATTTGGTACAGCTGCCTGTACTGGCATGCTAGTACTGCCACCTCATAAATCAAGATGCCACAGGTCCCACAAATACACACAATGAACACTGTAGAGCAAATTTGAACAGGATAGCACAATGCCAGGGACAGTATGAACACGTGGATTACATATCAGCTCAGCATTCCTCAAAGAATACATTTGTCAAAATGACTGACCTTCTGACTTGCCATCTATCTGTTAAACAATGATCATTGTACATAAATCAGATACATAGGATGGTATTTAATATGAACATCAGGCTGAGTCTGACACACCAGCATAACTTCTAAAAGCATGTCCAACATATTCCTGAATACTCATGATGAATGAGATGAGAACCAATGCTATTGAGTTTTTAATGATGTAAATCTCCCACCTGCCTCACTCCCTCATCCCTCATCCCATGTTTTGTTTGCTTCCTGGAAACCCAAATGTCATGATTTGTGGTTCTGAAAACAAAAGGCATGTAACCTTTGAATACGAACTGGCACAAGGTGTTGAGGAATGTTTGTGGTCACCATCTCTCCGGGTCTTTAAGAGCCACTGCAGCTGAATTATGAACTCAGGCATGGACCACATTTTCACACCAGTCTCTACTGCTGCGCAGATAACCTGGCTAATTTAAGTTTGCGGCGG
Source organism: Ictalurus punctatus (assembly GCF_001660625.3). Taxonomy (NCBI): domain Eukaryota; kingdom Metazoa; phylum Chordata; class Actinopteri; order Siluriformes; family Ictaluridae; genus Ictalurus; species Ictalurus punctatus. The sequence goes on along the minus strand of NC_030433.2, from coordinate 11,019,442 downwards.
CTTGCCAACAAAGCCATACCTACGAAGCCATCTATTGTGTACTATATTTAATTACTAGTAGCTAAATTGAGTTTTCATAGTTCAGCATCAGACATTCTTCAATATCATGTTCCTCAAAATTCCCAACCTTTACACAGTTCCTAGAACGCTGATATGTTGATTGGTGGTTTTTCTGGCTTTCTGGCCGGTGCATGTGGATCAGATGACATTTATGACTACTCTTCTGTCATTAGATTCTTGGATATCACTACTGTTCTAGCCTTTCAAGAAAACGATTATTAAAGGTTATTGTCATTCCGCCATTACATAACTGTTCTGTCATCATTTGAGTGTCAGCAATAATAAATCAATTGACAGTGTTCAGATCATGGGGAGCAGATTGACAGTGGCAGGAGGACAAATACTGTACAGTGCCTTGCATAAGTGTTGAACTTTTCCACATTTTGTACTGTTACAACCTGGAAATGGAATAAACGTAACCAAGATTTTACCATTTGATTTGCTCAATAGGTTTAAACATTTGAAGATATATATATATATATATATATATATATATATATATATATATATATATATATATATATATATATATATATATAAAAACACAAGGTTTAGACAAAAAAAGAAGACATTTATTGGTTACATAAGTACTACATATCAACCTCCAGTGTGGTAGAACCAACTTTGTCTGCAAAGTCTTCTCAGATATGTCCCTTTTTGCACATCTGGATCCTGATATTTTTGCCCATTCATTGTTGAAAAATTGCTCAAGCCATGTCAGACTGGATGGAGCTGGTTGGTGAACAGCAATTTTCTCAATCTCTGCTCCTTCAGAGTTACCCTTGGCCTCTTGATTGCTTCCCTGACTAATGTTCTTCTTATCTGATGAAAGACTTTTGTCATGCCATGTTCTTTCCTTTTTTAAATAACAGATTAAATGATGACATGTTTTTCCAGTTAGAGAAGTTTTTCTTGGTATGTTCTCTAACAAACTCAGGATAAATCATGTAACCCTTTAATTGCACACAGACTGACTCCATTCATTAAATTAGATGATTTCTGATGGCAACTGGTGATCACACCAGAACTAATTTAGTGGTTTTGGAGCCACCAGGTATTATATTTTTATGCAGTCACAACATTTACTTTTTATCGTTAAATAAATTTGTTAACTTTATAGATTTCCCCCCTTCACTTCAATATTATAAGCTATTTTATATAGAGTCATGGCACAGCATTCAAACAACTGTGGAAAAGTTCAAAGTTGTGAAAACTAATGCAAGGTACTGTACTATTGTTTTAATGGAACAATGGCACAGTATCCACTTGAACATACACCATATCAGAACAGTTCTGAAGGAGCGCTGGTCTTTCTGAGAAGGAATTCCATCCCTTGGGGTTTGTCCAAACAGAGACAGCGTGTTCACTGCTTGTCACTCTGCCGACATCATGCCAAAAAATTCATTCTATTAATTTAGATGGCAGCTCATTTGACCCACTTCCCCGAAGCTGGTGGCAGATAAAGCAGCCACAGACTTGTGTCCTGGCGTAACTCTGCTGCTAAATGTTGCTAGTGAGTAACTCTGGCAGGTGATTGTGATAATCTGCTTTGCTATATGTCCATCACTGTGGGAATGTCTCAGAGACACAGTGGGGTTGCTGGTTACCATTTGACTTCTGAGAAATCATTGACCTGCTGTATATTTCTGCTGTGGTTGAATAATGTAACTCCTATGTAATCAGCAAGTTATTGTTTGTGCAAAAAGGATGTCATAAATCATGAACAGATTTACAATGATAATAATAATAGTCTAGGTACCATGTGAACTCACTGGTAGTGAAATAATAATTGGAGAGCACTGGCTTGCTTTGTGCTGTGTACCTTAACAATTGAGTATTTGCAGAGGTAAGACATATGTAGCTGGCCCTGTTTGCTGAGACATGGTAAAAACAGGTGCAAACATACTACAGTAACTATTGTGTACCCTTACAACAATGGCTCTGAATTAAATGTAACAAAAATGTCAGTGAAGTAATGGATACAGCTGGAGAACTACAGCTTAAACAAATAGCAGGAAAACTCACTTGCCCACAACCTTCGGTGTTTGCTACACTTCTGCCTCAGATCACATTAATTAATGGTTATCTGTGCTCCGAAGATGTGTACATTTCATATAGTTTCAATTCATATAGCATATTTCATACAGTTTATAGTTCATCGCCATTATGATGGTTCAGGGATGTGTTGATTCAGTGATCAGAAGGTCATAAATTCAAATCCCAGCACTGCTACGCATCAACCAAATTAGCAAATATCATTACATTGGTGAAATCTAGAAACTCTAAAACTTTAAAGGTTCAGTGTAGAACCTGCCATAGAGGGTCTAAGTAGATCCCATTTAGGAAGTTAGGAACCCTACACGATTCAAGGAACCCTTTTGTAGAGCATTATTTGGGCCAGATAAAGTGGTGAGCTTGACTAAAGAGACTATTGTTGTGTAATAGGAGACCTAAACTGATTTGGGGACTTTAGTGTGCCCTTGGCCTGCCTCAAGAGGATCTACTGCCATCTACTGGAAACTATGGAGTGAACACTTATGGTGTTTTTTAAAAAATGTTTTTTTTTTTTTTTTGTTTGTTTTTTTAATGAACTGGAATGGATTGAATGATCACAATGAAACAATAGGACTATCCTAGAGCTGTGTGATTAATACACAACATAACAATAAATGATTATGAATGCAGAAATATTAATACTTGACAGCTGTAGCACTAAAACTATAACAGTTTTTACTTAATGGCTCTCTGGAAGCTGGGTGTAAAGCAATTACTCTTATATATGACACAAAAACCATATTTTACTGTCGAAACATCGAAAGTTTGTTAGCTCTTACTTTAATAGTGTAATTAAATAGCTGTATTAATATAATTAAATAAAGAGTGTTACTGTACCTCAATACTATTTCTGAAAATTTACTCAAGTATTATTTAAACTAAATGCTTGTACTGTTAGTTGAGTAAATTTCCAAGAGAAAAAACCGAGGTATTTTACTCCTTACATTTTCATTTTAACCTTCAGAACACTTACAAATCTCAAACGCTATGAGGTTTTTCTCATAGCATTCATACAGGACGAAATGTCCCCTTTTCACCTGTGTAAAAATTAACTATCAACCTTTAAAATTCACCATTAAAGCTAAAGAAGTATATTCAGTTAGGTAAATTAGCTAGTTAAATTAGCTAGCTAGTCAAGTTATGTACTTGTTAAATTAGCTAACTAAGGTTTTTGTTGCCAACATGCTAATGTATAATTAAACATTAGCAAACTAGCAAGCCAAGTTTGTCTGACCTGTAGTCAGTTCTTTGCATCAGTTAAAAATGTGAACTTGTTGAACATTTAAGTATGTTTAAATGTAGATACTTTTTAACTTTCTCTCAAGTAACACAGGACACATACTTTTACATAATATAAGTACAGTTTGTCAGTATTTTTTTTTCACCCCTGCCTAAATCCCGTCATATAAAGCACAAAAAGAGCATGGGAAAATCATTTGAATCACATGAATGAGTGAGGATTAGTGAAAACTACTTAGACAGATGTGTTTATTTGATTTTGATTTATTTGAAAGCTTTGTCATTAAAATAGAAAGGCATAAACAATTTTAGAAATGCTGGCAACCGATCTGCATACCACTTGATTTAGATATAATAAACATATATGCATTTTTAAAAATTGAATCATGTAATTTTTTGTAAATAATAATGTAAATATTGTTTCCTTAAATCTCTATGAATAACAATATTCTATAAAGATGAGATCCCTCTTTTAATGTATTTATTATATGCACCTACTAGTTTAAAACTCGCAGAGATTTAAACAAATAAAATAAATAATAAACAAATAAATAATCAAATAAAACAACTTATACATAAAACAGTGATGTAATAAATGCAGTAAAAGTTATTACATAGTCTACTATTCATGTAAATACTTTCATAAGATATTGTCAATAAAAATAAATAAATAAACATCCAGAAGACAAACTTCTCCCAGAGTCTGTGTGAAAGCCTCATAATTTTTATGATTATAATCTAAATGCATTTTTGTCTGCTGTGTGTGAAGTTTGCAGTGAACATGGGCCTGTTTCATGCACTCTAAATTGTCTAGCCTATTCCTATTGTCCTTAATGCTTATTTTATTTGTTTGCATAGTTGGTTGTTGTATTTTCTTTTTTTTAATTGAAGCTGGAGATAGAAACAATGGATGAGGATGCCAGTAGAAAAGGCTGGAAAGCGTAACAGGTTTAGATGCAGTAGAGGAGGATATAGAAAAAAAGGCTTCAAAGCTTTTGAAATCTGCAGTATGATAAGGGTGCAGGTAAATAGGTAAGAAGAACACTTAAACATTAAACCAAACTGTCCTGAAACCATGCTTTTGTCTTGTAGCATTCAGAAAGCAAACACTGCTAATAGTGAGCTCAACATCTCAAACAGCTTTGGTGATCTACTCCATCTACACCATCAGCCAGGATACTTCTCTCACCACCAAATATGCACCCAGAAGTAATCACTTTCCCCTGTGGACTCCAACCTGATTGCTGACTGCTAGACGGATGATGAGAAGCCATCAATGTACTTAAAATCAGCATGGTACAGTATGTGAATCACTATTTCAGGAACACAGAGGAAACCCTGGCTGCTGCTTAGAAGAGTGAAAAGAATAATGCACTGGAAAAGATGGCTCTAGAGACATCTATAGAGCAAGATATGACCAGTCTCCTTCCAAACAAGTCACTTTATTATAAAACATGACTTTGGAAATAGCTGCCAGGAGTCAAGAGAGAAAACAGAAACTGAGGTACATATAGAAGCAAAAAAATGAACCTGAAAGAAAGAACTTTTCTGCAATGTGAAAGGTCATAGATGTGAACTGATTAGAAAGAAAAACTAAGAAAAGAAAAGTTCGAAAAAGCTGAATGAAAAATATAAGATATAAGTGGTTATACCATAATAAGGCCACACAGACTCACACAAATCACCTGTATGTGGTGTGCAGAGAGCAAAATCATCATTACACATTCAGAATAAAGCATCATTTTTATTTTATTTACAGGATTCATTTAAATTTATGGAATGTAATGTTGTAATATTTACAGAACATGGTTATATATATAAATATATATATATATATATATATATATATATATATATATATATATATATATATATATAATTTATATATAAATGCTTATAGGCATTTAAAAAGAAATCTTTAGTAGAATACTTTAATTTATATATATATATATATATATATATATATATATATATATATATATATATATATATATATATATATATATATATATATATATAATAACACCAAGCAGTTTATCAGAGCTCCAGTGCAGCATGACACCATCATTGGTATCATTTTAAGTCATTTATACACTGACATGCCAAATAATTGCTCTAGGTTCAGTAATCAAGGTGAACTTTGAACTTCAATATTTGAACTTTGTATGTTTGCTCCATGACATGGATCACTATAGCTGCCCTTGCATATGTGTTTGAGCTTAGTGGTACGTTGGAGGTGCTGAGCCGGGCCTGGACAGAGCCTCTACAGCATGTCAAAAAGGAGACGCAATGGATCCCGTGGCCAGCAGGCTTATGGTCAGCAGAAACGCAGACCTCTGGCTGCCAAGGTAAGTGTAGTGTAGCTATAAGCTTAGTTGTGGAGTCAGTTAGAGATTTGCTGCTGAAAAGTGAAAATATATACATATGTTTGGGTAAAAGCTAAAATATATACAGCTATTTGGATAAAATTGTTAATATATACAGCTGTTTGGGTAAAAGTAAAAATATATACAGCTGCTTGTGTAAAAGTGAAAATGCATACAGCTGTTTGGGTAAATGTGAAAATATATACTGCTATTTAGGTAAAAGTATCAAATATTTACAGCTGCTTGGGTAAAAGTGAAAATATATGCAGATGTTATGGTAAAAGTGAAAATATATACAGCTGGTTGGGTAAGTATACACAGCTGAGATCATAAAAGTTTCCCAGGATGGTCCTTTAATTAAAACAAAGAAAGAATGACTTGATACACAAATATACAAATAAATGAACTAAGGAAATTAAGTTTGGTTTACTTCTAAATTAACAAGATTTGAAGCTATTAAGATAATCTCTCACTTGTAGGTATAGATTTGAAACTTGAAACTATTTCAAATCTTTCAAGTTGACACATTAACTTTACTCTGTACTCTGAAAATGAATTTTATTTTATCCATTGTAAAAAATTAATCCAACATTGTAGTCCATTCATTTTTATTATTTAAGGATATATCATCTGAAACATAGACAAATATTTGTTCTTATGTTCAAATGAACAAATTTTCTAAATTACTGTGACATGCAGAATTTTTAATTCAAACGCAGCACATGTGGCCCCTAACGCACTGTTAATTGTTGGTAATTAGTCTCTATACTCTGTGTAGTCTATGTATCCATGTACCATGTATGTATTCCGTGTGTGTGGTGTGTGTGTGTGTGTGACTGAGTGAGATATTTGCATATCCACACATGGCAAATGCTTGTAAAACTCCAATGAGTTACAAGGCAGACAACCTACAATGTTTCCCAAACCTTCTTCCTGTTACCCCACTCCACATTTTTGCTCTCTTTCACCTCTCAACAACCCACACCAATTACACAATGTCCTTGAGAACTTGTGAGTGTGTGCTGGGAAATGGGACAGAGCAAAATTGTGGATCTATGGATTGGTTTTGGAAATACTGCTTCAAGAACATCTCAACTTAAAACAACCCCTGTGCAAACCAGGTATTTGATGTATTAACAGCTTGAAGCTGTAATAAATATATATTTTTTGAATTCTTTGTAACCCTGTGAAACCAATCTCTGTTAGACATCGTTTCAGTGTTTGTTCACATTATGCATTTTATTGTATGTATAATATACACAAATATTTATCAGTACATTTCTTGTCAGTGTAGTTTGAATGTGCTCATAACCTGTAATAAGATTTTCACATCAATATAGTGTAATGTAGACCTATAATTTTATAAAGGAACTTAAGCATATAGACAGTGTGTAGTGTGAAATGGATATACTATTGTATATTCCATAAGGTTTAACATACTGCCTGTGAACTGGGATTTAAACTAAAATAACTATATGCTGTAAAGATTATGTCATTATTCCTCTTGCCTGTGCTTCATTGGCTGGTCTGAGAGTGTACTCCGAACAGCTGATAGTCCAAAGGCCACTGACAACATCACATATCAGTTAGATTGCACGAACATATACTGTTTATTTATTATGCATCTCTGTAGCAATTGTTATTGCAGTTTCTTATCTAAATTACAGATAGGACAGGAATTATTTAAGTGAATGCTGGATGTAGGTGTAGCACAGATTATTCCATCTAATGTGTCAATATGGAAATTGACTTCACTAGCACATTATGTGAAAGAATGACTTGTTCTTTCAGAAGATGAATCAATTCAAATGATTCATTAATATGTACATTATTACATATATATGTAATGCACATATATATTTAATGGAGCTATGCTGCTCCATTACACAAATGTATGGTACCAACATTGATATTGTATATTATACATATACAGTATGTTGATTATCATAATTGGGATCTTATTTCTCATGATTTCATGTGTTACACATTGACAACTAATTACCATTAAAAAATTTATGAACCTGTTTAGACTGATAACTGTTAGATCCTGATTTGTCATGGAGACATGATTTTAATTTTAAATTAAATCTCTTGACCTGATCTAAGGTTGTGCTCTCACCTATCTCTCTATGTCTCACTTGTAGTGAGTGATATTTTGAGTTAAAACATATGGGGCCACTGTATTGTGTTATTTTAACACATTTTTGTAGACATTTTAAACATTTTCTAACATGTATTTTTCCCATACATGAAAATTTTCTCAATTAGTGATGTTTTTAAACTATAAAAAATGGTATTTTATCATTTTTTAAAAATCATTTTGAATTAGTGGCACCAGACAATTATTATTAGGTGAAGCATCCTCTGTAAATAACAAAAGCATTTTCTTAACACATAAATGCTCATGTGTCATCTTCCTGATAAAGTTTCAACTGTTTCAATTCTATTTATCAGTCCTTCCAGGATTTTGTGATTTTGCGATCACATAAAATCAAGCAAACTCCACAATATTCGGATGAACTTTGCTTTTTTTTTTTCAAATTCAAATTTTCTGCAGATTTTGGCCAAGACATGTCATCACAACGCGCATTCAGCCAAAGCCCTCTTCGATTCACGTGCGTTGAACATGAGTACAGCTAAAAGGTCTCATTTACCAACAAACATTACTGTGAAAGACCGTGCAAAATAATTTGGTGCAATTACGATTTTGCGAATTGAAGTAGCTGTCCACAAGAAAAGCACAAAAAACGCAGCAAGTTGCATTGCAAATTTTGAAAAAAGCCACACTAAATCAAGTATTTTTGGCCGCAACAATCACAAAAAATCTCTGCAAAATCCTGTACATACTGTTTAATACTGCAGAGGAACAGAACATTTTTTAAGTTAACAACATGAACGTTTCTGGATGTGAGAGTCGTTAAAAATATTTTTATGAATGACAGATTGTTTGTGTATGTTTTGCTTCATAAGAATTCTTATGAGAATGATTTATGTTGGAGAAAAGTAAGTGGTTTATCTAAAACTGGAAACATTCTGTGCAATATTTACATAAACTATTTACATTTTCCCTGTTGTCTTAAAGGATGCCAATAATTCTTGCATTGAATGTACAATGAGGGCACACGGTGGCTTAGTGGTGTACCCCGCCTTGTCCCCGATGCTCCCAGGGATAGGCTCCAGGTTCCCCCGCGACCCTGAAAAGGAGTAAGCGGTTGAAGATGGATGGATGGATGAATGTACAATGAAAATACATCTTTGAAATCTATGTATCTTTCTTACAGAGTCTAAGGGAACCAGCAATCTTTGCTAAAGGTTCAAGCACTGATTCTGAAGTCCCCCATGATAAAGTGACTTTAACCCAAGCCCGGCGTGGCACTCCTTGTAAGACATCCTTTTGTGTTTTCAAATGAACCAAATCAAACTTTAAAATGAAAGAATGATAAAAGTGTTCTTCCACAGCTCACCGGCCTGTGAGGGTCTATGCTGATGGAATTTTTGACCTCTTCCACTCTGGCCATGCCCGTGCCCTTATGCAAGCCAAGAATCTGTTCCCAAACACATGCTTGATTGTTGGAGGTGAGCTTCCATTGCACAAGTACACTCACAGACACCCTGACCATTGAAAAGGACACATCTATCTTCCACTTCTCACATACACCAATTTGGGTACCTGAGCAGCAGCATTGAGCAAACCTCTGACTCAAGATTATATATATATATATATATATATATATATATATATATATATATATATATATATATATATATATATATATATACACACACACACACACACACACACACATATATTATGTATATATAATGTATATTATATATACACATATGTATGTGTGTGTATATATATATATATATATATATATATATATATATATATATATATATATATATATATATATATATATATATATGTGTGTGTGTGCATAAATAATTGTATATATAATTAGTATTAAATGTAGTATAGAGAGAGGAGGACAGGAAAGGAAGGAAAAGAATGAAATAGATTTCCTGATACACTATTTTATTGATACCAGGTAAGGGTTTATGCCTGAATATGATATAGCATGGGGAAGGAAGGGGACGAGCATGGCACAAAATGTGTCATGAACGATAATCCAAGCAAGATTCGGAAAACCAGAAAAAAAATATACAAAGAAACAATGCTCAGAACTGCACGACATACTTGGCAAGACTTTGCAATGAGAGGTAGAACAATGGGGAATAAATAGCAAATGATTTAAGACTGTTTAACACAGAACAAGCGAACATAAAGGGATAGCCATTCAATGACAGGGCAGGGGCTGAGATAGGACAAAAATCAAAATAAAGGCACATTTCAAAACACACTATAGCACATGGAGAAGTGAGGACAATAGCAAGCAGTGCTCGCTGTACTGGGAGCCACAACTTGCACTTACAGGAGAAATTTGAGACATCACTTAAAAATTTTCCATCATGCACCAAACGTAACCATTTATGAGTGTGTATGTGTCTGTTTTAGTTTGCAGTGACAAGCTGACGCACAAGTATAAAGGCTACACAGTAATGACTGAAACCGAGCGTTACGAAGCTCTTATACACTGCCGCTACGTAGACGAGGTGGTCTGTGATGCCCCGTGGACCATTACACCTGAGTTCCTGAAGAAACACAGGGTCAGTAGAGTGTGACCCAATCATATTCCACTTTAAATTAAAATCATCACCTCATGAACTCAAGAACCAAAGTCTGTTGTTATTTACAAGCATTCTCAAATACTTAGTTTAAATGCTCTTTGCTGCAATTAGGACATTTACTAATAGTTTTGTTATGCAGATTGACTTTGTGGCCCATGATGATATCCCATACACTTCTGCAGGATCAGAAGATGTGTATAAACATATCAAATCAGCAGGTAGGGCCAAACAAATTGCAGAAATAATATTAATTAGCATAATGTAGCCTATTAGGGGCAATGGTAACTCAGTGGTTAAGACATTTGACTTCTGATCTGATGAGTTCAAGATGAATTCATGAGTTCAAATCCCAGCACCACCAACCTACCACTGCTGGGCCTTTGAGCAAGACCCTTAATCCTCAACTGCTCAGTTGTATAAATGTATAAATATGTAAGTTGCTCTGGATAAGGGTGTCTACCAAATGGCATAAATGTAATGTACAGTAATGTATTATGTGAACGGTAAAGTGTGTTGGGATTATTTTTCTGTGGGTTTTAGGAATGTTTGTAGCAACACAAAGGACAGAAGGCATTTCTACCTCAGACCTCATCACACGCATCGTCCGTGACTATGATGTCTATGTGCGAAGAAACCTGCAAAGAGGCTACACAGCCCGAGAACTGAATGTTGGTTTTATCAACGTAAGACGACTGAATTAGGAATCTAATTCTGTGCTAGATGTTACTTGCGCCATGATTTTCTAAAATTTCTGCCCCATAACATGACACTTCCTGTCTAAAGGAGAACAAGTATCGCCTTCAGAACCAGGTGGATAAAATGAAAGAGACGGTGAGAACAGTGGAAGAGAAGTCTAAACATTTAGTACACCGCGTGGAAGAGAAAAGCCACGACCTCATACTGAAATGGGAAGAGAAATCCCGAGAGTTTATTGGAAACTTCCTGGAGCTCTTTGGCCCTGATGGACCATGGGTGAGTGTGTGAAGCATTCATTACAATCCTGCATGGAGCAAATGCAGTTTTAGGGAAAAAAGAAAGATAATTATTAATTATATTTTAATAAACACCGTGCACTCTTTCCTCAATAGCATATGATCCAGGAGCGGAGCGGGCGTGTGCTGCAGGCTCTGTCTCCATACCCGTCGCCCCACACCTCGCCCAGCAGCAGTCCCACAAGAGGACGCTCTCTCTCACCTCCGGCTCTCTGAACCCTACCACACCATTGCACCTCCTTCAGCTAAAACAGGCTATCGCAGCAGCAGACAGGGAAAGTGATGAGCAAATTTCAAATCCACCATCCTACACAACTCACATACTCAAGAACTGAAACACACACATACTTACCAAACCTGTCAAAGTCTGTCTGCTGAATTCCACAGCTACATTCACTAGCTGATTATAAAGTACAGCACTGTATGTACATGTCATATTAAAGTTATACACATTATATTTTCCATATTTCAATCTATTTGATCTGTATTTCCTGATTTTCTCAGAGATGCCATAGGGTCATTCCATTTCAAGTGATCCAAACACAGGTTGCTTAACTGTTTTAAAATGTTCTACAGTTTTTGAGTGTATTACCTCTATGTGTTGCCATTGCAAAATCACCAGTTTCTTTTATTTTTTTCCCAATTATTTTACTTGGTTTAACTATGACGGCCATCTTTATGTCATGGAACACAATAAATTTTGGTTATACAGCTGTTTACAGAAACCTCAATATCTCATCTCAGGATGGGCCTAGCTCCTTGGATCTCTAGAGCACATTATAACGTGCATGTACATATATAAGCATTTTGGACATTTGTGTTCCTTAGAATTAAAACTGAAGTCCAAATATAATGCTCAAAATTGCTCACAGTTCCACATTCCTCCTGTAATCAAAGCATTAAATAACTACCGAGCTGTAGATACTTTGCTTTTATCACAGGAGAAACAACACCATATCTCTGTTTATGACACTTTTGATTGGTAAAACACCCAATTGAACATTGTAATTCCATATTTGGATAAACTCTATAAATGCATACCAACTGTACACCTGTACCAACATGATAGATCTGGCTGTTTCTTCAGATCTGGCCCTAGAGGTCCTCTGTACTGCAGAGATTACCTCCAATCTCAAACTCACAACTTTTGCAGCAGAATGCTACTATAGAGTACTTATTTCTGTGAATATATCAGGTTCATATCTGTTCCCCCACCTGAGATATTCAACCTGTAAGTGAGGGAAATAAAAAAAAAAAACAAAGCACTTTCTTGCCCCCATAATAAAAGAGAAGTCTCAAACATGAAATGTTTTGCATGTATACTATACTTACCTAGGTACCCCCTAAAAAATTAAGACAGAGAATCGAACCCTTCCTATTATAAACTGACCCTAAAAGAGGAACTGTGAGCAATCTTGAGCATTAAATTTGGACTTAAATTCTAAGTCTAAGGAACACGAATGTGCTTTATATGTTCATGTACCTTGTAATGTGCTCTAGAGAGCTGTTTTTATTAAAACAGATTATTATTATTATTATTATTATTATTATTACCATCCTGAGCTGAGATATTGAGGTTTGTATAAACAGCTGTATAACTAAAATTTGTTGTGCGCCATATCACAAAGACGGCCGCTGTAGTTAAATGAAGTAAAATTAAAAAACAAAAACAAACAAACAAAAACCCTGTTGGTTTTTCAATGCCAATACATAGAGGTAATCACCCAAAATAAATTAAGAAAATGAAAACCGGTCAAGCAAACAACTTTGCAATTATTGAACCACTTGAGATGGAATGACCCCCATACAGTTTACACAAACGATCCCTAGCTTAATTTTGTAACGATTATTTTTATTTTGCAATTATTTATTTTACAAACCAGGATAACCCAAATGCATTCTTACACAATATTTAACTGTAATAAAATGTCAGTGTCTTTCAATGAGCATTTTTATTGTTATAGAATATATAATAATATAAAAGTACATTATTAAATAATTGGAATCAGACAGTGCACAGCAATAAGTATTTCTCCAGCATTACTCATGATACTCGATTGTAATGATTTCCTGTGGGAAATACTGTACAATGAAAGTTATTTAATAGACAGAGCAGTTAAAATGAGTAAGAAAAGCTAAAAATGATGAGGTCGTCATTGGTTATGTGATATGTGAAATGTTGTGGTGGCCAGGAAAATGTGGTCCATGATGAAAGTTTTGACATAAAATTTCAACTACAGATTTTTCTCTGTTTACCTTTTGCATTCATGTCAGTCACAAAGGAAAAATAAAATTAGAAAAGGCAGAAAACTACATTTAAAAGATTACATTTGTACTCAACTGAAAGACACCAACGCATCGGTTGATTAAAATCAAATGCTATTTATTGATTTAGTTGGCATTTAATATGTAATAAATAAAATATTTTTTAAAATATTACCAGCTTTATGTATGTAGCCTTTCTTTTTAGCCTATAGTTATTTTTGCAGCCATGTTTGTTAACCCTTTCTTTCAGTACACTAACTTATCAGACATTTTCAATCAGTATAAACAAATTAATTATTTTATTGCAACAGACCCATTATAAGATTATTCTATAATAAGATTAGTCAGGATACTGTTGAGTTTCTTTGTGTAGAGTATCGTGACTCTGTGTTTAGTTGCTGGTGAGTAGGGCAACAGGAAAGTGGAGGGATATAGATATCTCTCTCTCAAATATATATATATATATATATATATATATATATATATATATATATATATATATATACATACATACACATACACATACACACACACACACACACACACACACACACATACATACATACACACTATGCTTATTTGTGAATATGTTCTCTATCTGGGGATAATCTGGCATCCCATCCAAGCTGTATTCTCACCTTTGCACCCAGTGTTCATGGGATAGGCTCCAGATCCACCACAACCATAAAGATACCCAGGATAAAGAAGTTACTGAAGATGAAGTTAATGAATGACGAAAGATGTGTGTCATGATGTAACTGCATGTGTAGCATCTGTAGTCTACTGTTAATTCTGAACATAAGTGCTCAAGGTGGCAGTCACTGATACACAGGTAGTGTTAGTCTATTGGTTTGTTTTGAATGTGGATGCATCTCGTGGGTCGCTGCTGGGGTTGCTCCAGTCGTCTGCCTCTGGCCCTAACTGGTAATGTCTCCACGCTGACTTGTTGAAGATGGGGAGTCGCTCGAAGGACTCGCTGGACAGAGCCTGTGGATTACAAATTAGACACTGTTTAATTTCTACTTAATATGAATTGATCCTCAAAATGGCAGAATTAATGTAAATAGGGTTTAATAATGAAAATATTTTGCTGCTTCTTCTTTTCATGCATGTACATACAGTATCTCACAAAAGTGAGTACACCCCTCACATTTTTGTAAATATTTGATTATATCTTTTCATGTGACAACACTAAGGAAATGACACTTTGCTACAATGTAAAAGTAGTGAGTGTACAGCTTGTATAACAGTGTAAATTTGCTGTCCCCTCAAAATAACTCAACACACAGCCATTAATGTCTAAACTGCTGGCAACAAAAGTGATTACACCCCTAAGTGAAAATGTCCAAATTGGGCCCAATTAGCCATTTTCCCTCCCCGGTGTCATATGACTTGTTAGTGTTACAAGGTCTCAGGTGTGAAAGGGGAGCAGGTATGTTATATTTGGTGTAATCGCTCTCACACTACCTCATACTGGTCACTGGAAGTTCAACATGGCACCTCATGGCAAAGAACACTCTGAGGATCTGAAAAAAAGAATTGTTGCTCTACATAAAGATGGCCTAGGCTATAAGAAGATTGCCAAGACCCTGACACTGAGCTGCAGCACGGTGAAGGTGATGGACTGGCCAAGCATGTCTCCAGACTTAAACCCTATTGAGCATCTGTGGGGCATCCTCAAACGGAAGGTGGAGGAGCACAGGGTCGCTAACATCCACCAGCTCCATGATGTCATCATGGAGGAGTGTAAGAGGACACCAGTGGCAACCTGTGAATCTCTGTGAACTCCATGCCCAAGAGGGATAAGGCAGTGCTGGAAAATAATGGTGGCCACACAAAATATTGACACTTTGGGCCCAATTTGGACATTTTCACTTAGGGGTGTACTCACTTTTGTTGCCAGCGGTTTAGACATTAATGGCTGAGTGTTGAGTTATTTTGAGGGAACAGCAAATTTACACTGTTATACAAGCTGTACACTCACTACTTTACATTGTAGCAAAGTGTCATTTCTTCAGTGTTGTCACATTAAAAGATATATTCAAATATTTACAAAAATGCGAGGGGTGTACCCACTTTTGTGAGATACTTTACATACATAAATACAAATTACAGAATGTCAGATATAGTTTGTTTGTTTATTGTTTTTATTTTTTTTAGATAGCTTGTCTGGATTTATGCTTTATAAAAGTGAGTTACAAGAAGAAATAAAAACATAGATTCTACATATATTCTAAGTAATACATAGGTTTTACTTCAATATATTAATGAGTCATAAACATATTTTTATGTACTTGTTTCATCAAGTAACTACTGTCCGGAAATAATTTCACTTTTTTTCTCCCCTAAACAAGAGTTTGAAAAGCATAACTGTTTTATATGATTTAGGGAAAACTGAAAAATAATCTACCATATTGTTTTATCGCACACACGTCATTAAATTAGAACTTAAATGGAGAAAAGAAAAAAAAAAAATTAAAAAAAAAAAAAAAAAAAAAAAAAGAGACTCTACTGTGATCCAGATCAAACCCATATCCTATGAAACTAATTATTTTCCTAACTCCCTAGTCTAAATGTAAAAAAAATAAAATAAAACAAAACACAAAACCAAATGGTGGAAATGGGCATTTTCAATGCTTTTGCTATATTCTTATAGCCACTTCCCATTTTGTGAAGCTCAACAACCTTTTGCCACACATTATAGCTATATTCCTTATAACAATGGTCTCACCCATTGTTATGAATGACTAAGGGAATTTTGCTTATGTGTTACCTCATATTTATGCCCCTGTGAAACAGGAAGTCATGATTGAACAATTTCCTTTTCCTACTTACCCAGGTGTACTAAAAAATGTAAAATATCAATGGGAATATACTTTATATACATTTTTCTCATATGAATTCATAGGGGTGCCAATAATTGTTGCACACTTATATTTAACAAAGATATAATTTTGTTTTTGATAAACCTGTGTTGTGTTTGCAATTGTTTGATATCCATGAGAGCAGAGTATTTTTGTGTGTGTGTTTTTTTTTTTTAACTAAAGATCAAAAGGTTCAACAACAAAGACAATTTTTCATATTCTTCTTTGCTCATATTTACCAAGGGTGCCAATATTAGTGGAGGGCACTTATGGTACACATAAAACAACACACCTTCAGGTAGATGACTGCATGTGTTCCTAATCCCTCTATAGAGTAAAGGCATAGGTCTCCCTGGAAATAGCGAGCATACAGTCTGGAGATTGGCAAACCATAGCCAAAACCAGCCTGCGTTAGGGAAGAGTGTGTTACCATTTTCTGTTACACATTCTCACAAACAGCAATACATGGTGCACGGTGGGCGGGGTTACCAGCGGTACGGCATTTTGTGAAGGATTCAGCATTGGTGTCGGAGCTGTGGAGTACATATAGTTGAAAAGGCGGTCAATCTTCCTCAAGGGTACACCCCCTCCACAATCACTAATCTGCCAACAATGTAGAAAAAAAAGCATACATAGCATTTCATGTGCTGTATGTATAGACAATAAATGAGACACTAAGAGACATCAAGCATGTCTTGTTTTTAAAACTGGTGCACAACACCTTACCTTTACAACTGAAAGCAAAGTAGTATTCAGAATTACTCTAAAGTGGTGCTACTGTGGCAATTGCCATCTTTATGTACAGTTACATACTTTTATGGAGAGATCTTCATTTCCCAAAGTCACACGAGCTTTCACAGGAGGAAGTCCTTCTGTGTTGTTCTCATGAAGCTCCACTGTAGCTCGCATGGAGTTCTACAAATAAAGGCGGTATTTATGAACCATCATTACTGCCACTTTCCAAACACAGAGTGACACCAGACCATGTAACCTGAGTGCACTTGCCTTGAAGAGCTCGAAGAGCATGTGGAACAAATGGGATGGCACGTAGACCACCTGGATGGGCTTATCAGGGTTCTTGCCTTGAATGTTTTGCATCACAGTGATACACATGTATACAATAAGTCTTTAAATACTTCACGCCTTTGAAAGAACTCTGCTTATAAAGACAATTCTAGTTTTTTCAACATTTTCATAAAAATGTTAGAGATGGAGTAGAAGATAAAAAGGGGAAAGTAATTTAAATTTTTTTTTTTTTTTTTTTTTTTTTTTTACAAATTTCAAAAATCTGTACTTTACTGATTATTATCTTGAATACATTTATATGGAATGATTCCTTCCTTATATTTTCTCTATAAGCACTTTTATACAACAAAATAGAACGAGAAAAGAGTTGTACAATATCATGTAGTTATGTATACTAATAATTTTCTTTAAAATAAATACCTTTCAGACACAAAAAGACATGTTGTCTCTGACTCGTATAGAATATTATACCTATATAGCAGATGATTCCAGGCCAAATATGGTTGAATTTAGGCCGAAATGAGCCAGTTCTAGCAATGCTAATTGTACTGTGGACCAAAGGTTGCCAACAATAAGCAGCCACATTTAAAATTTTTCATGGCTTGGAATACAGGCTAAGAAATAACTTAAATGCTTGTGTGGATTTTTAATTATTGGCCCAGCTACAATCTCTGGTTTTAACAAATATTGATGATTTCTGCAAATAATATACTTTGACACCTCTACTTCCTCATGATCTGATCAAGTTATTGGACTGTTACATACTATAGTGATGGTACAGAATTGGAGTAAAATCCTGAAAAGCAATAATCTTCCTTTCCACTTTTGGGTATACAGAGATTTAAAAATGCCATAGTTTTCTGTATAATATATAGAAAAATGTCAAAATGTTAAAAATGTGAACGGTTTTCTCAGGCCACCACACAAAAATGGTCTCATTATGGTTATGTTATAGCTGTGTTCTGGCAACAAGATTCAGATAATTATTCAAATAATTCAGATAATCATTGTTGTCATTCCACAGCGATATATGGGCCAAGAGAAGTGAAAAGTGAGGGCCAGATCTGGGCTATTACTCATTTGTTATTAGCTATATAATCATTAATAAAATAATATTATTAATACATGTAATAATGTTATACACTACAATGAATCACAAGCTCACAGTTGAATTCCTGGATATGCAGATCAGGTGCTGTCATGTAATACTGTTCACATAGCATCTTTGCAGTCCCATATGCATCTGAAACAGGAAGAAGACAGTCACAGATGAGAAGTCTGACACTATAACTATAATGTGAACTGAGACTAAAATAATACAGCAGATGTTCATGTTCTAGTTATGTGTATGTTCATACCTCTCACTACCTCTATCACGTTGCAGGTTGGGTCAATGCTTCCAATATGCTTGGGATGAGCGTGGTTGATGCCATCACTAAAAAGGAGAGCTGCGATAGGATGCAGATAAATCTACTCACCACATGATGTCAAAATCTGACACAGAGTAAAAGAACTAATTGCATAAAGGGTGCAAATACATGTACACTCACTGGCTACTTTATTAGAAACACCTGTATACCTGCATATTCATGTGATTATCCAAATCAGTCAAAAATGTGGCAGCAGTTCAATGCATAAAATCATGCAGATACAGGTCAAGAGCTTGAGGTAATGCCAACATCAATCCAAAAATGTGATCTCAGTGACTTTGACTGTGGCATGGTTGTTGGAGCCAGATTTTTATGCATGACAGTCTCTACAGTTTACACTGAATGGTGCAAAAAATACAAAAACATCCTGTGAATGACAGTTCTGTTAACTGCCTGGGGGAGTGGGGGGGTCTAGGGTCGCGTAGAGATCGGAAAGGGGCACAAACTGTTTAAAAAAAAAAGCAAAACAGACAGGGTATCATTTGCGTACTCAAGTGTATTTTATTGCTTTTCAAATAGAATGTGCATAAATGAAAAACCCCGCGTTCCCTCTCCCTCTGTATTTTAATTTTGCTGGGGAGAGGCAGAGCTTAGCCGGTCTTTTATCTAGCAGTCAGTGCAGACCATTGTTTAAAACTTAGTGACTTTTCAGACCCCTTTAGCAACTTTAAAAAATAAAATAAAAAAAAATAATAAAAAATAATAAAAAATAAAAAAATTCGCCTAACCACAAATATAGCAACTTTTTGGACAAACCTTAGCAACTTTCCAAATGTCTCCAGTACTGTCCTGCAAGCGAGGTCTTGCTTTCCCGCTGCACTCGCACCTCTCTCTGCATCTGCTCTATTCAGTGAGTGGCTGAGAGCCGGAGATTTAAGAAATGTCATGGATAACGAGGCGCACCCTTCATCTCAATTCGTATGCAAATGTTTTTTGAGTGCAGGATGAATGTAATGCAACATGTTTTACATGTAAAATAGTACATGTTATTACAGTCTACTTCTCTTTTTCAAAGTAGTTATAGTGCTCAGAAAATTTTTGATCATTCATGTTAAATACATGTCCATTATATAGTTTTATAAAAGTCATAAAAGTTCTTAACAGTAATTAAAAAAGTAAAAAAAACAGCAAAAATATCTAGCAAAAACAGATTATAGATTTAGGGCTTATATAGATAGATTTTATATAGAATAGATAATCATTATACCTGGTCTCCTCCAATGGGGGGGGGGGGGGGGGGGGGGGGTTGCCACATGATAGGGCAGGCTTGGGGGAGCCATTAGTTTCAAAAGGTTGAGTACCTCTGTGTTAGTGGAAACACCTTGTTGATAAGAGAAGCTGGAGGAGAATGGCCAGACTAGTCCAAGCTGACAGAAAGGCTATAGCAACTAAAGTAAAAAACTCTTTACAATCATTCTGAGCAGAAAAGCAAGTCAGAACACACAACACGTCAAACCTTAAGGTGGATAGTCTACAAGAGCACATTGGGTTCCACTCCTCTCAGCCAAGAACAGGAATCTGAGGCTACTGGACAGCTGAAGATTGGCAAAGGACCAGGCAGTGTTTTTATCATCTTAATATATAAGACAACTGCATGAATGAGCAGGGGAACAGGTGTTCCTATTAAAGTGGCCGATGAGTGATAGTTGTGAACTATACTACACTAGTTGTGTTAATCACATATTAACTTGGTTCATTTCCTCCTGCTGAAACAGCATGCAGTTGGCAGCTTCTGTGTATGAAACCACGCACTATGCTGGTTGATGAGCATGCGGAAGGAGATGCGACTGGTGTAGAAACGATCCAGGAAATACTGCACATTGCTGCTGATGTAAGGGTCGAAACCAAACTTCTCCTTGTACTCGATCACTCCCTGGGCCATGGTGGGAACCACATCATTGTGTCTTTTCCGGATCTGGATAAGGATGTCTAAGAAACTGACAGTTTGAACATGTAAGGAAAGAAAGCATGATTCCTTTGAAGGCGTTCAAATATCCAGGTATATCTAAGTATTAAGTCTTGGGGACTGGATTGGACCGGACTGGAATCATTCCCACATGTGACAGCTTCACGTATTTTTAACTATCAAATATTTAGTACCACTGATGAAGTGGCAAAACATTTAAACAAAAACTCAATTGCTAAGATAACACTAACCCCAGTGGACCAGAATAAAATAAAAAACTGTAACTGTAGTCTTATGAACTTACAAAAGCTCTACCAAATCATATGGAGCATGTTTGTTACCAAAATATAACTTGAAAATATATAATCCCCTTCGTTCAAGAGGATTATAAAGTCACGAGAGCTTAATGATACCTGTGGAGCCACGCTTGGTGAACAGGTCTTAGACGAAAGGTCAGACAAAGAATCATAAAAAACCGCAATTAAAGGTGAAAAAAAAAAGTACCCTGCCTGAATTAGGGTTACTGGGCACAGGCCTTGGGGTGGTGTCTGCAAGAAAGCGCCTGGTGACTAGGCTTTCCGTGTAACCAGGTCAACAAGATGGTTGGGGGTCAGTCAGACAGCAAACAAGTGATGGATAGTCTTAGATGGATTAGAACGTCCAATGGAACATGTAATGTCACTTCACTGCTGAGGAAAAAGCCTGAAGTAATCTGTGAGATGGAAAGGTTTGGGCTAAATATAGTCAGCCAATAGGAGCTGGAATCTATCCCCAGAGATAAGTCTTGGGAAAACTTCTCACCCACCGGTCACTGTAACCCCACCAGGAAAAGTCAATTGAAAATGTATTATATCTCAAGCATTGTACCGAAGAGCTTTGTTTTTGTCCAAACAGTAATACTCACTCACTAAGGATGCGAGGATCCTCTGGGCTCCGGTTCTCATAATCTAATAGCTCCTCAAAGCTCTGACTGTACCTGAGAGATCAAAAAAAACATTTTTAACCTGACAATTTTATGGACATAATAAAGGTATTTCACTACAGGATAGTCACTGGATTATACTATGCTCACAAAAGCATGCACAAGAACAACCTCACAAATATCGTCTATGGCCTTCTAGATACACATACAGCAGATGATATTTCTCTTGTACAAATGCAACTTATAATAATAACAATCATTTAATTTCATCATCTTCACTTCCTGTGGAGAATGAGGAGAGCAAATCTCCCCCTTCCATTCTCACCACCGTCTACAGGGGGACATTAGAATGACAGTAAAAACCAACATGACCTTAAATAGGCAAAATAACTTGACCTAGGCAAGAGCTGCCACTTCACCATGATCTTGGTTTAACTTTAGACTGAAAGCTCTGTAAAATTAAGTACCCCCTCTAGATGGCGCCCAAGGAATTTCTCTATTGTCTATTTCAAGTAGGTGCCTGGTCTAAAACTTGCATGGTATGTTTTCAGATTCAGATTGTATCTACTAGAATTTCTGGTTAAATATCAGGAATACTGCAAAAAAAATCTAATCAATCATCAGGATTCAAAGTCACGATCACCAGGCAAAAGGGAGAACGCTTTTCTATTGTGCTACTCAAGTGTACACTAGATGTATTTCTGAGCCATTGTGAGGTTGCTGACAATTTTATACAAGTGGGGAATATGGGATCACACGGGGCAGCTGTGGCTCAGGTGATAGAGAGGGTTGTCCACTAATCGTAGGGTTGGCGGTTCGGTTCCCAGCCTTCCTGACCTCACATGCCAAAGTGTCCTTGGGCCGGACACTGAACCCCATTTTGCTCCTGATGGCAATTTAGCGCCTTGCATGGCAGCTCTGCTGCCACTGGTGTGAGTGTGTGTGTGTGAATGGGAGAATGAGACACAGTGTAAAGCACCTTGAATAAAAGCACTAAATAAAGTGCGCCATTTACTTATCATCATCTTGCCCTCATTAAGCCCTGCTTCTCACCAGCTCTGAACCAGCTGGACAGATGGCTGATTTAGCAGCTTTCCAGGCAACAGAGTGACTTCTCTCATGGTATTGGCCAAACGTACAGGCAGTTCTTTCCTCAGGAACATATAGGAGGTCTTTTCACAAGCATTCTCTCTACCTGAACAAGAGAAAGAGTACATGTAGGTTATAATAATTTTCTCAAGTTACATTTCATGACACAGAATGCACGTCTGTACCAGTACTGCCCCCCTGTTTCCCCTCAAAGGTCACTGCCCAGCGGTCTTGCCAGGAAAGTGTTCCACATTAAATGCTGGTATCAGAATACACTTTTACTATCTTTAGTTGAGTCATCTGCCAAGACCACATACAGAGAAAGCATTTAGATTAAAAACAATATCACTTTCATTTAAACCCTAATATCAGTTGGATGTAAATGTCTTGAAACCATATTCTATACTTCTATGTTAGACTTTATTTTTTAGTATAAACGAACAGTGAACAGGACCTAAAATTCTACTGTCTTATAAGAATCTTCAGCTGAACAGGCGAATAGTATTTTCTCTAATACAGTAGTTTTCAATAAAGTAGGCCTCTATCACGGTATGTTAGAACTGAAAATAAATATGAAACCATGCAGGGCAGCAACTCTGCAGGTATGGACTTGATAACTCCTTCATCTGATAACTTCTATGTTATGTAAATTAAACTCCATTACTTGGAAAAGTTTAAAGGGTGCAATGGTAGCATGCACTGGAAAAACAAAAATGCTTGATTGTATAGGTTAATGACATGTAAACTTTGGATCACTGTTATTTTTAAGATTGGGAACAGTCTGGGAACTGTTGTGAAGTGTGTGTGTGTGTTAGCTTATCTTTGCAAAAATTAAGCATACTTAAGTGCATAAATAGTATACTACAAGTATGTACAGAATATTAAAAGTACATTTTTAATTGCCAAAATATACACTTTCTTAAAAATACTTTTGTTGAAAAGTAATAACTTTTAAATGATACTTTAGTATGTTGTAAGGAACTAAACTTGAATAAATATATTTCTTAATACACCGAAGCACATTTAAGCAAAGGTATACTTGCTTATTACATGCCATGTCATTGTCATTTAAGTGTACTATTTCAATTATTTAAAAAGTGTTTTAGTATATGAAAGATGTACACTAAATGATTTCTCAGCAAAATAAAAGCATAATTTAAGTTTGGTTTTAATTTACTGCATACTAAAGTGTATTCAGTTGCTGTATAAATAGCATTTAAGCTTATGCACACTGTATGAGTAGATGCAGTAGTACATTTACAATATACTGCAAGTACAACAATTATATCAACAAATTAAATGTAAATCTATCGGAGTGCAATTTAAGTTATTAAAAACAACTAAATGCATTTTTAAAATTATAATTAAATATAGCTTAATAACAATACACTTAAGTTTGCATAAGCTGTTCCAATATAATGCATTTAGTATGCACATTTACTATGTATTTAACTATTAACACTAGAACTATTCCCCTTTTCATATTATACTGTTATATGACTTAAACTTTTATTTGAGCAGGGTAATGCTGCACTGCTACTGTAAACAGTTAGTAGAAGGGTCCAGATTAACTAACATATAAACACCAAATAGGATCTTGTAGCAGAGATTCTCTAACTTGCTTTCCACCAGGGAAAAACTTTTACAAAGTAAAAGTATTTTGACACACAGACTTTAAGTGCAAGAGGGCAAATATGTATCACCTTATAAGGAAAAAAAAAAAAATCTAAAAAATTAAAAAGCTAAATTAAATTAACAATACTTGTTTTTTTATTTGTTTGCTTGCTTGTTTGCTATTTGAGTTTTAGATTATCCCCTTTCAATTCAAAGGACCAGTCAATTAGGCTTACAACTATGATAGCTAAATAATAACCAAAAACTACAGTGATACTAGTTGATCTCCAGCAACCTCATATTATGGTGATAAAGCATCATATGATAGAGCAACCCCACTAAATGATGTCAAATTTCACACAGACAAAAATGCAATAATTTAATAACATTTTAAGTGTATCAGTAAACTTAAAACTGGATGTCTAAGTCTGTGCTCTTTCTACCGCGGTAAAGTTGGTTTTATATTGGACATTCGCTGCACATTCAAGCTTCTTTCTTCTATTTCTCAAGA
This sequence comes from Ictalurus punctatus, assembly GCF_001660625.3. Classification (NCBI taxonomy): domain Eukaryota; kingdom Metazoa; phylum Chordata; class Actinopteri; order Siluriformes; family Ictaluridae; genus Ictalurus; species Ictalurus punctatus. Next base: position 10,994,411 of record NC_030433.2, on the reverse strand, counting down.
AATAACAAAAACGACAAAACGTTTATTTTCTTACTCCGGAGTGGGTAGAAAACCAAGAACAACTAAATATATATTTTTAACTTTTCTCCCGTTAAAGCCCGCCTAAGCAAATCTTTCGGAAACTCAGGTCATCAGCACTTTATAGTAATGGAGTCAGTAAGGGACCGTGTAAAAAGTGCATGACCTCGGCAACTGTGTAAGATTATGGTCATCTACTTTGCAGGATATCTACCATATTGTAGTGTTAGGATACAGTATGGAGTGGGATGTAAGACTCACTACAAGTGCAATATTACATAAAAGTCTTAGAGAAATGTAATATAATGTGAGATATATATATATATATATATATATATATATATATATATATATATATATATATATATATATACACACACACATATACATACACACACACACACACACACACACACACACACACACACACACACTGTACTCACCCCTCACATTTTTGTAAATATTTGAATATATCTTTTAATGTGACAACACTGAAGAAATGACACTTTGCTACAATGTAAAGTAGTGAGTATACAGCTTGTGTAACAGTGTACATTTGCTGTCCCCTCAAAATAACTCGACACACAGCCATTAATGTCTAAACTGCTGGCAACAAAAGTGAGTACACCCCTAAGTGAAAATGTCCAAATTTGGGCCAATTATCCATTTTTCCTCCCTGGTGTCATGTGACTTCTTGGTGTTACAAGGTCTCAGGTGTGAACGGGGAGCAGGTGTGTTAAATTTAGCGTCATCGCTCTCACACTACCTCATACTGGTCACTGGAAGTTCAACATGGCACCTCATGGCAAAGAACTCTCTGAGGATCTGAAAAAAAGAATTGTTGCTCTACATAAAGATGGCCTAGGTTATAAGAAGATTGCCAAGACCCTGACACTGAGCTGCAGCACGGTGGCCAAGACCATACAGCGGTTTAACAGGACAGGTTCCACTCAGAATAGGCCAAACAGTTCCACTCAGAATATGGTCGACCAAAGAAGTTGAGCGCACGTGCTCAGTGTCATATCCAGAGGTTGTCATTGAGAAATAGACATATGAGTGCTGCCAGCATTGCTGCAGAGGTTGAAGGGGTGGGGGCTCAGCCTGTCAGTGCTCAGACCATACGCCACACACTGCATCAAATTGGTCTGCATGGCTGTCGTCCCAGAAGGAAGCCTGGTTCAGATGGTGTCAAGCGTGTGTGGCGGCAACCAGGTGAAGAGTACAAAGTCAAGTGTGTCTTGCCTACAGTCAAGCATGGTGGTGGGAATGTCATGGTCTGGGGCTGCATGAGTGCTGCCGGCACTTGGGAGCTACAGTTCATTGAGGGAGCCATGAATGCAAACATGTACTGTGTCATACTGAAGCAGAGCATGATCAGTATGCAGTATTCCAGCATAATAATGACCCCAAACACACCTCCAAGATGACCATTGCCTTGCTAAAGAAGCTGAGGGTGAAGGTGATGGACTGGCCAAGCATGTCTCCAGACCTAAACCCTACTGAGCATCTGTGGGGCATCCTCAAATGGAAGGTGGAGGAGCTCAAGGTCTCTAACATCCACCAGCTCGGTGATGTCATCACGGAGGAGTGGAAGAGGACACCAGTGGCAACCTGTGAAGCTCTGGTGAACTCCATGCCCAAGAGGGTTAAGGCAGTGCTGGAAAATAATGGTGGCCACACAAAATACTGACACTTTGGGCCCAATTTGGACATTTTCACTTAGGGGTGTACTCACTTTTGTTGCCAGCAGTTTAGACAATAATGGCTGTGTGTTGAGTTATTTTGAGGGGACAGCAAATTTACACTGTTACACAAGCTGTACAGTCACTACGTTATATTGTAGCAAAGTGTCATTTCTTCAGTGTTGTCACATTAAACATATAATCAAATATTTACAAAAATATGAGGGGTGTACTCACTTTTGTGAGATACTTATTTTATATATAAAAAATCTTTTTTATTTAAAATAAAAATATATACATTTTATGAAGATAAATCAAAATTCAATAACATTTTGACTGTAGGAGTTACACATGTAAAACCAAACGCACTATGATATCGTTCATTATTGCTACCAACTATGCTTTTTGTGGATTACAGTTCGGCTTTTAATACAATAATTCCGGACATTCTCGTCACCAAATTGGTCACCCTTGGCCTCCCCCGCCTAACGTGTGCCTGGATAAAGGACTTTCTCACCAACCGGTCCCAGACAGTGACTCGGACCCCACCTCTCCTCCACTCGCACGTTGAGCACAGGTTCTCCACAGGGCTGTGTTTTGAGCCCCCTCCTGTACTGTCTCTACACATACGACTGTAGACCAGTCTACAACAATAATCTTATCATCAAGTTTTCTGACGACACCACAGTGGTCGGACTTATCTCAAAAGGAGAAGAGGCAGCCTACAGAGAGGAAGTCCTAAACTTGGCAGCCTGGTGTTCAAAGAACAATCTGACTCTAAACACCAAGAAAACCAAGGAACTTATTGTAGACTTCAGAAAACACAACACTGAGCTGGCCCCCCTCTTCATTAATGGTGAGTGTGTGGAGAAGGTCCACACCGTCCGGTTTCTTGGCGTCCTTATCTCTGCAAACATCTCCTGGACGGACAACATCACAGCGGTTATCAAGAAGGCTCAAACGCGGCTACACTTCCTGAGGGTTCTCAGGAAGTACAATCTGGACTCCAATCTGCTGCTGATCTTCTACCGCTCCTCCGTCGAGAGCCTGCTGACATACTGTATCACGGTGTGGTATGGTAGCTGCACCGCAGCAGACAGGGAGAGGCTTCAGAGAGTAGTAAGAGCAGCACAGAAGATCATTGGCTGCCCTTTCCTCTCCCTGATGGATATTTACACTTCCCGTTGCCTCAGCAGAGGAAAAACCATCATTAAGGACAGTTCTCACCCTGGCTTTGATCTGTTCAATCTGTTGCCCTCAGGGAGACGTTACAGGTGCATCAAAACAAGGACTAGTAGATTTAAGAATGGTTTCTTCCCAAAAGCTATTACCATTATAAACAAATACATGTACTGAGTCCACAGCATATGTATATAGTGTCTCAAAACTGTGCATTTCATAGTACCTCCCCCATCCACCCCAATATCTATCTTGCATATCTTGTTTATTCTTCTTGTTTATTGAATGTACATGTTTGCACGGAACAAAAAGGAGTGGCTCTTAATTTCATTGTACATATGTATAGTGACAATAAAAGGCATTCATCATTCATCATCATCAACTACAGCAAGAAGATTTTAAAAACTCAGTTTTTAATTTTTTTATTTTAAATTCTGAAAAAGAAAAATAATCCAAATACAATAACTTTTGATTGAGTTATACATATAAACACACCTTCAGGATTCAGGGTTTGATTCCCTGTGTGTGCGGAGTTTACATATTCTCCCAGTGCATCAGGGGTGTCCTCCGAGTATTCCAGTTTCCTCCCCCAGTCCAAAGACATGCATTGTTGGTTTATTGGCATGTCCATAAAGTGTCTGTAGTGTATGAATGGGTGTGTGAATGTGTGTGTGATTGTGTCCTGCAATGGACTGGCATCCTATCCAGGGTGTACCCAGTCTTGTGCCCCATTCACCCTGGGATAGGCTCCAGATTCCCTGTGACCAAGTAATGATAACCAGTACAGAAAATGGATGGATGGATGGATATAGTTCCTAGCAATAATAGACTATCATATTGCATTTGGTTTTATATGCATAACTCCCATGATCAAAAAGTTTTATAATTTTAGTTATTTTTCTTTTAAAAAATGCCTAATATTTTTTAACTGAGTTTTTAAAAATCGATTTGCGGCAGTTAGTAGCAATAATAGATTGTATGATATTGCATGTGGTTTTACACGTGTACCTCATACAGTCAAAAATGATTACATTTAAGTTATTTTTCTCTTTTGCAAAATAAAAAAAAACAAAACTTTATTTTTAAATTATAATACAATAAAACTATTACATGAGTTCAAATTCTATTTGCTGTACTTGATAGCAATAATAAGCTGTATCATAGTACATTTGGTTTTACATATGTAACTCCTATAAGCAATAAGTTATTGAATTTTAATTATTTTTTTGAAACAAAAAAAAACCCTTGATTATTTTCAAAATATAGCTGTCTGATAAGAAGAATTGAGTATAACATAGTGTGAATGATAACATTTGAATTTCATTTCTATTTGTTTACAGAAAATGTTTTTGCAATAAATAGAGCATTTTGCTGTAGTTGCTAAGACTAACCCTGAGCGTTATATGCTACAAGTTTGTGTGTCATAAAAATGTCTATCATTAATCAAATATATGCTATAAAAAAATAAACAAATACTGTATCCTAACACTGCAATATATTAGATATCCTGCAAAGTAGACGACTGTAATCTTGGTAAAATCTTATACAGTTGCCCAAGTCATGCACTTTTTAGACGGCCCCTAACTGACTGATCGGCTTCAACTTACTTTAACGCGATAAAATGTTTAAATATGTTCAATTGTACTTAGTTCTCTGCCCATTCTGGCGTAAGAAAATACACATTTGTATGTTTATTTCTTGAGAAATAGAAGAGAGAAGCTCGAATATGCACCGAATTTCCAATATACTTTCCAAAATCTGCATTTCACGGCCTGCGTGAACTGTGCGTAAACACAGCTTCCCATATGGCGCAAGACTCGTATTAGAATTAGAATTCATATTACGTATTATAAATCAATAATCTACACAATTCCAAAAACCACTCATTTTAAAGCTAATCTACACCACTCCTAATGTTTCTTTCGGTTGGCTATAACTCGGGATAAACCTGTGCGTCATAGGCTACTCACCGAAATCCAAAAACTGCTTGATGGACATCGGCGAAGGCGAGAATCGTGAATAATACTCTATTTTGTGCGTGGCATCTTTCATTAAGACGTTAAACAGCTTCATGCTTGCGAAATGAACTGCGTACAGCAATCCGAACATTCAATCATTAAAACCAAAAATCCCACTTCCTATTTCCATCTCTACTGCTTACTTTATTATAGGCTTATTTCATTCAGGCGAACTCGGGTTCATCCTTTACACGTGATATGACAGCATGACGCAGCTGGCCAGAGATGGCGCTCTTCCCACTACTTGAAGATTACAATACTACATTTGGAAATCAACTTGACAAGAGCTGCACTGGCATATTGTATTCTGTATCCTCTTAGTCAAAGAGGGATCTGTACCTTTCCTTGTCACTTGAGTGGCACCCTCAAGAGTACACTCTTAAAAATAAAGGTTCCAATTAGATGCCAATGGAGAACCCTTTTAAGTTAAACAAAGAACCTTTTACACTCTAGTTCTTTAGAGAAACATTTATTTACTGGTGCTTTAAAGAACCCAGAAATAAGTTTAAACAACAACAACAACAACAACAACGACAACAACAACAACCCTTAGTTAGTGCTTTGAAGACCCAATGTAAGCTTCTTAAGCATGATGCCAGGAGAACCTTTTCCAGTC